>NW_025056133.1:0-6558 GCF_019279795.1 Protopterus annectens | reverse complement strand
GGCCCAAAAGGCTTTGAAAAAAAAAAAACAAAAATGGGCCAAACCAAAAGTAGAGGTTGCTAAGGGGAAGCTCAGTCAAGAGATGTAACCAAGCATTAGGCAATCCTATGCAAAGGAGGGTTAGGATAGTGAATCGTTTACATAGCAAATGAGCACAGTCAGTGGAGTGTGGGAGTAGGATAAGGGAGTAACAGAGTAGAAGAGTAAAGAGAAAAAAAGTGACATCACGGGGGGTATGTATGAAAGAAGTGAAGCTCATTGGAGCAGAGTGGCATGTGTCAGCTGTCATTTACACATCATTGAAAGAGGTTTTCAACAGGTAGGCTAGGTAAAGGCAAGAAATGAAGGTGTATCCCGTGGATAACACTAAATTTTTTCTGGGGGGTATGTGGGCGCCTGTAAACCCGTAAGACAGTGTGCGGGGCGGGCGTGTTTAAGCCGGAGTAAGCATGTATAAGGCTGTTTAAAGAGTTGTAAGTGTTTTGTGGTGGGGGCATTTTAACAAGAATAAGCAAGTTTTAGTCCGGATGTGCCGTGTGAGCTGTGGGGGCATTTGGGCTGCAGGAAACAGAAAGGAAAAGGAAGCACAACAAATAGTAGAAGCTACCAGGAGTACTAGCAGAGCTAGCAGGTGAAAACAATCAGAACAGGCAATTACACAGGCAGTACACTAGCCCAGCCCAGCACTTAAAACTCTCAAACAACAGTCCATTATGTTTTTTTCAAAAACACTGCAACACTGCAGTAAGCTAATAGAAGTGAAAACTAAAAAAGCTTTACTGAGACAAAGAAATGTTAGGGGCTGCCATTTTTTTTGTTATAAAGGGGGGGGGACAATGCAACTGCTGGGGGGGGGGAAAAGGGAAGGCCCGGGAACCCCCGGGGGTTGAGGAAAAGGGGGGAAGAGGGGAAGAGACCTCTTGCAGCAAATTGTTGACTGTGCAGGCCACAAAAGAACCAGAGGGAAACCCATCCCAGTGAAAACAAAGGTATGTGTTGGCCTAAGAATATTAGCAACAGGTACCTTCCAGAGACCAACTGGTGATATGATGGGGATATCACAGGCATCAGCATCCAGGGTACTGCACCAGTTCCTGGATGCATGTCAACATGTCTGTTGTATATTTCCCCAATTCCCGTGAGGTATTGGCCAGCAATATGCATCTCTTTCAGCAAATAGTGGAATACCCTGAGGTAGTGGGTGCAATAGGCTGCATGCACATATGCATCAAAGCACCAGCCGGCAAGCGGGGTAGCGTCTACTTCAACTGCAAGGGCTTCCCCTCCATCAACTGCCAGGTCATGTGTGATGTCCAGGGCATAATACTGAATGTGTGTGCTGGCTGCCCTGGAAGCTACCATGATTCCCATATCTGGCATCTGCCGCAGCTGTACCAGACATTTGCCAATGGGGAAATCCCCCATGGTCACCTAGTGGGGGATGCTGGCTATGCACTGGAGCCATGGCTGATGGCACCCATCAGAAATGCACACACACTTGAACAGGAATGCCATAATGAGGCACATGCACAAACACGAAATGTAATCGAGTGTGTGTTTGGGCTGCTCAAGTCATGGTTCTGGTGCCTGGACACATCTGGTGGAGCCTTGCAGTACTCACCAACTACATGTACCCAAATTGTCATGGTATGTGCTATGCTACATAATATGATCCTGCGGAAACAGCTGCAGCAGGACCAGCATAAGCCTGGGCCAAACAGCCCTCCACCATTGCCAAGGCCATCACAGGCAGAGCGTGACTCGGAGGAGGAACAACCTGAGCCTGCCCTAGTAGGCAGAAGGATGCATGCCCAGTATGCTTTGGCCTTGGCAAAGAGGCAATGCATAGCACATACACTGGCTCAGTAGGAACTCTGGAAATGTTACCTCTCTCTGACTCACACATATAGTAAAAGGGATGCCTAAGTTGACACTACCTGCTTTCAAACATGTATAGGGAGTGTAGTATGTGCATCCAACATAGGCAGCCTTGCAACACCACCTGAGGCATGATTGCCATGTGTTAAGCAATATAAAGCAGTGCTAAACAGCATTTACCACCATGTAGTATATGCAAACAAAATCGCACACACCAACCAGCACAACTGTGGTCAATGTTGAGTAATATTGGGCAACATCCAGCAATGTTGGTGAATATTGAGCAATGTTGGACAAGCCTGGTCTAAGTAGGGCATAGCTGAACAAAAGCCAACATGCTCATATTTGCTCTACTGGCCCTTAAGCAGTCTGGTCTGCTCAGTATGAAAATATAAAGCAGTGATGGGCCTCGAACCCAGGATACTGTGCACTATAGTTATAGTACTGAACCACTAAACCATGACAGTATTGCAGTGGTCAGCCTGTATGAAGAAATGTTGATAAGTCTATGCAAAGTATCTCATGGAAACCCTGCAGGCACAGCATAATCCCTGTCAAGTTATGACACAAAGGTGAGTCCTGCAGTAAGAATAGAACCTGACTTCCAACACACACAGTATAAATGTTAATATTGGTCATGTTCACAGACATCAACAAATGTAGTGGACCTCAGATAGCAACATACTGAAAGGTCACACTGGGCATGCTCACACACTTGAATAAATGAGACAAATGTCAGGCAACAAAACACGGAAAGCCTGAACTGGGCATGCTCACACACTTAGGCCATGTCTGAGTACAGCAGTGGGCCACACATATCTGGCAGTTGCATGTGTTAACCCAGGAACCTCTCACTATCCAGCAATCCACCCTGTGCACACAGTTATATGACAACAGACACATATATAATATAGTGGAACCCTGTCATAATCAAATATGTTCTGCAGATACCTAAGTTGTTCATAGAAACTGGGAAAGCAAAGATGATAAAAACCTGCAAACAGTATCAGCAATAAATATTGTGCATCCCGAACATTATCATAGGTTCAGAGGTCGATACTAGGCTATCTGCCCTAGGACATGTACAAGCCTAGCCAGAGTGTGTTTGGCTTTCGCAACCCTGTCAGATTACTAGACTGTGCCTGTGAATAGTAGGTCACACAAGATAACCCATGTATGTTTAGGCTAGTGTGCCTCTGTGTAGCAGGGACCTAGAAGATGTCCCAGGGGTAAACATACGATCACCCATCCAGTTGTCAAGATGTCTCCTGTAGGTGGTCAGTGGGTGGCTCTGCCTATGCGAAACCGGGATTACAATCTGGAGTGAGTGGAGCCTCTGGAATAAGAATCTGTCCCTCCAGCATGTCCTATTAACATCTGTGCTGAGGTATATGTCCCTGGAGTGTGTAGCTCCAAGGGAGTCGGCTATCCTGAGGTGGAGCATGTCCAGTAATTCTGGGTTGGGTATTTCCATAAACAACAGGCACAAAATCATATCCGAGTAGGCGGTAAGCGACTGAGTAGAGCTGGAGTTACTGTATCCGAACTGTGCAGGGCATCCGTGTGAGTCCCTAGATCTGCTTGGTGAGGAACTTTTGTGGCCATTACACTTGCTGCAGGTGTCGGGTAAGGTACATCCCAAATGTGGCATTGTAACCAAGCATGGTTGTGATGAGTATAGGGGCACAATGACCTCACTTGATCTAGG
Source organism: Protopterus annectens (assembly GCF_019279795.1). Classification (NCBI taxonomy): domain Eukaryota; kingdom Metazoa; phylum Chordata; order Ceratodontiformes; family Protopteridae; genus Protopterus; species Protopterus annectens. Next base: position 2,972 of record NW_025056133.1, on the reverse strand, counting down.
TGTGAAACCATATGGGATAAGGTGAGCTATATAGAAGGTCTGTCCAACCACTTTGGCAACGTGATTGTCAAAGGCGACAGTATGAACAAGTCGTGGCCCCAAACCCCTAACAACTCCTACCGTACGTAATGGATTACTACCTATGTGGTAATGTGTGTGCATGTTGTTATTCCCAAAGGGAATGACTATGCAACTAATGGCATTTAGTTGTAGGCCATGGCTCAGGCACCAGTCATCCATCTCTGTGAGACCCTGTTTGAGTATGCATGTGCCAGCTGGAGAGTTGATTATGGCACCCAGTTTGCAGTTATCTGCGAACATGGTCAGTCATATTCCCCCTGTGTTAGCCTGTATGTCAGACAAATATATGCTGAACAAGAGAGGTCCCAGGACTGAGCCTTGTGGTATGCCACGTGTAACTGGTGTATAGTCAGACATGGCACCTGCAATTCTGACCATGTGGGTGCTATCCTTGATCCAGGTAGCAATCCATCGTGTGAGATATGTGTCCATATCGACACTGGTGAGCCTATGCATAATGGCTGAGTGGGGTATTGTGTTGAAGGGTTTTGCAAGGTCCAGGTAGGCTGTCTGGACAACCGTCCCTACGTCGATGGACCTGGTAACCATTTAAAGAATACAAACAGGTTCAAGAGGCAAGATCTTCCCACAACAACGTTGAAATGTGTAGGACACAGTGTCTGCAGGTTCCTGATGTCTATGTGTATGAGTCCCATGACAATACACTCCATAGCTTTGCAGAACAGGCTAGTTAGGCTTATAGGGAAATATTGTCTGTGGTCCGTTGTGGCATCAACTCTGTGGAGCAGGACCACTGTCGCTGTACGCCATTCCTTGGGTACATATCCTGTAGTAACTCCGATACTGAACAGTGACATAATGTGAGGGTTTCGTCTGTCATGAAGCTCGTGTAAGATGCAGGCCGGGACACCGTCTGGTCCCATTGATGCTGTGTTGTCCGCTTTGGGGAGGGCAGCACTCACCTGTTAATTTGTGATGTCAGGGAGGTTACACTCTATTGGGATGGATAGTTGCTCCTTAGGGGGTTGGGGGGGAGACATCTGCACTGAACCTGTTTGCCAGGATGTTGGCAATGTCAGTGGGTTCAGGGTATGTTTAGTCAGTATGCAGTAACTCACAGCATATCAGTGAGTGTCCACCCAGGTTCCTGTCATAACTGAAGAAGGCCTTGTGATTGTCCTACGTGTCTGGTGCAATTGTCCGTTAGAAGCAGCCCTTAGATAAATTCATGAGTGATCGTAGCTGTCTGCTAGTACAGATCACAGATGCCTTCCCTGTCTGGGATTGTGCTCTATCATGTAGTAGCTTCCTCCTGTCGTTGTATAGCTTATTAATGGCAGGGGTCTACCAGACAGGTCCCCTGCCATTGGAGGATTGAGTCCTGTTGTTATTTGGGATAGCACAATCCATGCAGTCCACTAGGTGTACACAGAATGTGTATGTAAAGGATTCAGCAGTCTGACCCATATTTACCACTGTCCCAGGGTCTCTGAAGGATACCACCTTGCTTTGGTAAAGTGAGACGTTGGCTTATGAGGAGTTCACCAAGATTTCCCAGGGTGGGTGTGGGGATGGGATATGGATGTCCAGTGGGATCAATGTATGTTCTGACCTTACCAATGAGGGGTATATCGCTGGTGTGGAACATAGAGTCCCCATGTTGGTGATGATCAGGTCCAATATGTTTTCCCCTTGTGGGTGTGTGACCAGTTGTGCCATAGCATATGAGTTTACAAATAGTAGCGACTGTTGGGCGAGGGTGTTGGGGCTTGAGTAGTATCCCCAGTCAATGGTTGGGTATTTGAAGTCACCCAATATAATGGTGTTTGGTGAGACCTTCATATTCTCCATTGTTGCCAGGAAAGCCGAGTGTGGTTCCTGAGTTTGGGAGGGTGGTCTGTAGCAGGCAACAAACTGAAAGGCAGTTTTGCACAATGTTAGTTGCATATGTATGGTCTGTGATGCTTCGTGCAGTGCTACTAACCCAGAGGTGTGTGTATCTGTGATGTATATGGATACTCCCCCTATTTGTGTTGTCCGTTCTGAGTCTTGTGGTCAGAAAGCATGGTATGAAACATAGCCAGGTAGTGCTGGTGTGCATTTGTGAGCCTGAACCAGGCATCTGTTAGTGCACAGATATCTCTATTCTCCATACTGAGGAGAGTCCTGAGTGGGCGCAATTTGAGGGTAACACATCTGGTGTTGAGCAGCATTACCCTTAGTTTCATTTACTCTGTAATGTCTATGGAGGTGGGTTTGTCTTTTGAGCCCTGCTTAAAAAAGGCACTATGGTGGTAGCAAGAGCCTTAGCCAGTATTCAAAAGTCCAAGGGTGACAGGTGCAAGCTGTCCATAGCAAAGCTACGTGGCATGTCGAGCATGTCACCCCAGGCTGACAGACACTGGATCCCCTTTGAATGACACCAATATGTTAGCCAACTGTTAAACATGATAAGTTTGTCTGTATACTGTGACATCATACTTGGTGAGTGTAACATGCTAGACAAGGTCAGGGTCATACTGGTCTGGGCTACATGATCAGAGAGTTCCTCTATGTTTATGTCATGTGTCCAGGAGGAACGTCTGAGGTTTTACACCCCAGCTGGGCAATGATGGAGCCAGTCCTGTACTTGCTTTGGAGTGACCTGAGTGCATGTGATGTGGTGGATCCTGGCACCACAGACAGCTCAAAGTGACTATTCCCTTGTTTGGCCTGGTGAGTGGGACGGCTCAAAATGTTTTTCTTTTTGGGTTTCCAAGGATGAGTGTCACCTAATTTAAAAAAGGGTTTTTATTAAAGGTTTGTGTTGTTTAGGCCCCAAGGGCAGGGTTTTACTGTTGGTTTTTGAGACTGATATTTTTTGGAAACCTATGTGATATGGGGGGGTATTGTATGTCATATAGGTGCATCTCTCACATATATTGAGGTTA
>NW_025056132.1:0-7797 GCF_019279795.1 Protopterus annectens | reverse complement strand
TGTATAAAAATATTTATTTAATTTTTTGGTTGAGTGAGGGTAAAGGGCTTATGTCTTTTTAAGAGTGGTGTCATATGATTTGTTTGGAATGTTTAAATGAAGGGCTGTTTTTTTATATGCTGATTCTGAAGAAGTATGTATACCTTGTGGATAAAAGTGCTTAATTGTTTAATAAAAGAAAATTCAATATACATTTGTCAGTTTCTCTGTTTGCTGTGGTCCTCTGAGCATTTTAGGTCATGTTGGTTTGGCTTTAGATACTCAGCACTAGGTTTGTTTATTGTAGTTCTTTCATTTGTACCACAATGTCAGCTGCAGAGATGGACAAAACAACACACGAACTGCTTCCATTATTGGGAATCTTCTCCTAAGTGGCTCATCACAGTTTGGTACCTATGAGTACACAGCATGATGTGCTAAGCCATGTGGACATTAATTCTAGCCAGTTTGCTAACCAGCAACATGAAAAGGGAAGTGGTGCAGGTTTGGGCTGTGTTAATCAAGCTATATTTCACAAACAAACTGAGGTGATTACACAAGGAATTGGAGGAGCAGGTTCATTGGCGAGTGTATACAAAGGTACTGTTAACAGCAAGTATAATATGCAAGCATAGTTTAATGAACAGTTTAATTTTGGTCTACTCAGTAAAGGAGGATGGTTGTTCCCTGAATGTAAACCCCAACAAACACGAAAGGCAAACACACAAACTTAGAATCCAAAAACCAAAGCGAGCAGGAAAAATGTAGAAAAGTCAGTTTAATATTGTAAGCGCTTTCGGAAAAAGACTGTGCTTTTCCTTCTTCAGACCTAGAACACTCACATTCAAATGCTTATAAAAGAAACAGCAAATATCAATTAGTTAATTAGTTAGGATAAAAAGTCAAATTTTAAAGAAACAGACTCTGTTGTTTACACTTTTCCAAAAAGTTGCAGCCAAAAACAGTGCTATACAGTCCTGCTGAACAACCCTTGGATGTCAGGAATCCATGCCAACCTACATTCATACATTTTAAATACAAATCTAAAATACCAGTTAGTTAATTTTTAGCAAATAATTGTACAACTAACATAACTATTTTAAAAACAGAGATAAATATATGTATTAAATACAAGAGAAAAATCCCAAATAAAAAACAAGAAACAAATTCCATTTTCTAACTTCATCTTTTTAAAGCCAAAAGCCTTAAGAAACATTTGATCGAAACTGTTTCATTCAGACCTGGGGGCAAGTATGCTGCAGTGGAAATTTGCCATCTTAGTTCTTCAATTTCTAGATTAATTTGCCAAGGGCCACCTCTCACATCTGTGCTTATATGTTTTAAAACTGAAAACTTAAAGGAGTGGTCCGGAAAATCAGCTATGTGCCTAGCCAATGCATTAGTTGTGTCCTTCCTGCTAATAGCATACATATGTTCATAAATGCGTTGTCTTAGCTTTCTCTCGGTCTTACCGATATAGAAAGCTTTACAGCCTTGGCAACAAGCGCAATACACCACTCCCTTAGTGTCACATGAAAATTTGCCCTTGATTTTATATGGCCTGTCCCTGATATTAAATTGGTAATTCGTGTTTAAATGTTTACATTGTTGACACCTTCCACATTTAAACATACCCTTGTTTTTATTAAGGGGTGTGTTGGTGGAGTATTGCAACAACATTTTTAAATTTTGCCCTCGTCTAAAGGTAATTTTTGGTTTATTACCAAGGACTTTGTGTAGAGATGGATCTTCTGTAATGAGGGTCCAGTTCTTATATAAAGTTTCCCTAATAAAAGAGTGATCCAAATTGTATGTAAATAAAAAGCTTGTAGAGTGGCAATTGATGTTACTAGGTAAAACATCATTTACCTCCCCAACTGGAAAATCACTCTGTTCCAAACTCCCAATTATTCCTAGTAAAGGTTTAAAGCAGCCAGTCTGCCGTTTGGTAATAACCTCTATAGAAATATTAGAGACTAAACTCAACGGGTACCCCCTCCTTAGAAACATTCTTTCAAGCAGGCCACATTCTTCTATGAAATCAGCCTCATCTGAAATCATTCTGGCTGCCCTCACCATTTGCCCCTTAACCACTGCTCTCTTTTGGTGGTAGGGGTGACAACTGGAAAAATGAAGGAAGGAGTTCGAATACGTGGGCTTCCTATAAATTGTACTTTTAAATCTATTTCTAACCACATCTTTATGTATGTTAATGTCAAGAAAATTGATGGTTTCATTTTCTACATTAAATGTAAACTCCAAAAAGTTAGTTGAGGCTGTGATTAATTCAATGAAGTCTTGCACTATTTCACTGGGGCCTTTCGATTTGTATTTAAAATGTATGAATGTAGGTTGGCATGGATTCCTGACATCCAAGGGTTGTTCAGCAGGACTGTATAGCACTGTTTTTGGCTGCAACTTTTTGGAAAAGTGTAAACAACAGAGTCTGTTTCTTTAAAATTTGACTTTTTATCCTAACTAATTAACTAATTGATATTTGCTGTTTCTTTTATAAGCATTTGAATGTGAGTGTTCTAGGTCTGAAGAAGGAAAAGCACAGTCTTTTTCCGAAAGCGCTTACAATATTAAACTGACTTTCATTTTTCCTGCTAAGCTTTGGTTTTTGGATTCTAAGTTTGTTTGCCTTCGTGTTTGTTGGGGTTTTATGGCAAACCAAGGTGGAGCAGGTTCACAAAAGAGCTCTCTCTTTCACAAGATGAGCCTGCCCTGAATATGATAAGAACAGCGTAAATTCTGGATCTGGAGAGGAGTAAGCTGTGGTAATCTTGACGCGCGCGAGTTCTCATGGGGCCAGCGTGGAAGCTTAACACAGAAGGTTGATAGTTTGGCGAATTCTGCCAAAACAAAGGGTATCTAATGCAGCAAGCCTGTAAAGCAATGTACCTGGTGGTACTTTAACTTTATCTGGGCTTATCAGCAGTGGGGTTTGACCTGCTCACAACAACCCAGTAATGCATTGATTCAAACCAAGGGGTTACAGCTGAGAGGTGGAATGCGCCGGTATGTAGCCAACACCTCCGACTGGAGTTTGCACCGATTTAGAGTTAGTAACAACAATCTTATTGGGTGGCAGCTGGAAGCACCCTGGGTAATGAGAATTTTTCTTTAACAACAGTGGATTCACTGCTAGCTCAACTCAAAGTGAACACACCCACTAATCTCATCTATCATTAATTTGTTTGACTACAAACTATTTAGCAGGGAAGCTGCAGCTAAAGTACTTACTTGGAAGAATGTCTGAGCAAGAAATTATGCGAACTCCGAACAATGGAGGTACCCTCTGTTGGGTTCGGTTAACCAGTCGAGAGTTTCATGTTGAGCTTTAGAACTGTTTAACAGACAGGGCTTGAGTTCATAAAACATTATCAAACATTATAAATCTCCGGTTCTAGTTTTTTAAAAGTGAACTAAGAACGCGGGGTGTGACATGATGTGCTGCGGCGTCAGGACTGGCGGGGACAACAGTATTGAGGCCACTATTAACAAGTTGGCAATGCTAAGAAAAATTGCGAGAATGTTTAGAAGCGGTACTTTCTTCTGGGACACCTACTTTACACTTCCACCAGTTTTTGGGAACGAGGTTTTAAAGTGTTGTTTCCTAATGAAAATTTCTATTGTCGAAGGAGATGATAGGCAGCGGGCTTTGACTATAGAGAAAGAGAGTTTGCCAAGAAGAAGTGAAAATTAGGAACAATGGAATAATGGCAACAATAAACTGCAACTAACACCCGGACGGTTAATTGGTAAAGAATAACGTAACGGTACGCAGCGGCTTCATAACAACCAACCCTAGCGGAGTCACAACAGGGTTTCACTTACACCAGGCCAATGGTCAAGTTTCTTCGAGACAGCGGCAAGCAGGGTACACTTCATAGCAGAAGAACCAGCAGGAGGTAGTTGGGAAATGATTTTTTAGATCCTCAGGAAATTTTATCAACTCTGCTTGGTGGGCCCATATTTCAATTGATGCGATTTAACTTCCTCGGGACATTTATTGATTTCTTTGCACTAGGAAGCATCGCTGTTCCTGATTCTGGGATGAATTGGTTATACTCAGTGGACCTCCGAAGCTTTGTCACGAGGAAAATTAACTGAAAATTACTTTACTATGGGTCCATCTTCTTTTGCTAATTTATTGCAAGTTTCACAGCACTTTTAATCCACCTCTCACTAACATTAGCGAATTTGAGAAAATGTTGTGAGCTGGATTTTTAGGTCTTTTGATACTAGTTTAAAGCAGGGCTGTTATAACATTAGTCAAAAGAGCATTGACTTTATTAGATTGTTGAATGACTGGCGTCCGGTGTTGAAGCCAGACAAAGGAGGTGGTCTTGTTTGTGCCAGACACGGTACTATATGTCTTGTATGACTGGGCTGCAAAAACTCGATTTATCAACAGGTCTGTCTTAATAGAGGTTAATGTAATATAGTAGATTAGGCCGCGATGAAGCGAGCTTTTTATTGAAAAGATAAGTGATTTAGATTGCTCAACTTTCAACCAATATGCCAGGCTGGAGGTGGCATCTCTGTTTGTCCCTAAGATTCTGGCGGCTTATTGACCCCCTTTTAGACTTCCTATTGTTGTGGGCGTGGGTCTATTACTTATGGACCAGCCCGTATATTTTGACTATCACAAACGCTGGTTCGGAAGACGGCTCGTAGACTCTTGGAGTTTTCTACTTGAACTCAAGACTGTTCCATGACGGATTATGACTATTGACGTTGTTAAAGGACTTTGTATACTGGTTAAGGTGGGTATAGAATGGATTAGTTAGAATTTTTGCATGAGGAAAAATTGACAATATCGTTTTATGTTGACACTCTGTTATTAGAGTTGGTTTTGTGTAACAATTTTATGTCTGTGACTGGAGAGTTTTCCTCCAAAATCAGAGGCCAACCATGGGATCTCCTTGTGGTGGTGGTTTGCCAATTGCATAATGGCATTGGGAGACCACCATTCTTTTGAACCACTATGTTTAAGAACAGCGTGGCGGTATGCAGATACTAGGCGATATGTTCATTCTATGGAAAGGCCCCAGTGAAATAGTTAAGACTTCATTGAATTAATCACAGCCTCAACTAACTTTTGGAGTTTACATTTAATGTAGAAAATGAAACCATCAATTTTTCTTGACATTAACATACACTAAAGATAATGGTTAGAAATAGATTAAAAGTACAATTTATAGGAAGCCCATTAGAACTCCTTGTGGTACCGGGTTGTCACCTACACCAAGAGAGCAGTGGTTAAGGGGCGAATAATTGAGGCGGCCAGTGATTTCAGATGGGGTACAGCGAAGAATGTGGCCTGCTTGAAAATGTTTCTAAGGAGGGGTACCCGTTGAGTTTAGTCTCTAATATTTCTATAGGGGTTGTACAGCCGATTTGGCTGCTTTAAACCTTTACTAGGAATAATTGGGGTTTGGAACAAGGAAGTAATTTTCCAGTTGGGGAGGGTAAATGATGTTTTACCTAGTAACATCAATTGCCTCTACAAGCTTTTATTTACATACAATTTGGATCACTCTTTTGTGAGCTTTATATAAGAACTGGACCCTCATTGCAGAGATCCATCTCTACACAAAGAGATCCTTGGTAATAAACCAAAATTTTACCTGCCTTTAGGCGAGGCGAATTTAAAATGTTGTTGCAATACTCCTTGCCCACACCCTTAATAGCAAAACAAGGGGTATGTTTAGAAATGTGGAAGGTGTCAACAATGTAAACATTAAACCGCAATTACCAATTTAATATCAGGGTTAGGCCATATAAAATCAAGGGCAAATTTTTTCATGTGACACTAAGGGGAGTGGTGTATTGGCTTGTTGCCAAGGCTGTAAAGCTTTCTATGTCGGTAGACAGAAGCTAAGACAACATATGTATGAACATATGTATGCTATTAGCAGGAAGGACACAATGCATTGGCTAGGCACATAGCTGATTTTCGGACCACTCCTTTAAGTTTCAGTTTTTAAAATATGGCACAGATGTGAGAGGTGGCCCTTGGCAAATTAATCTAGAAAGTGAAGAACTAAGATGGCAAATTTCCACTGCAGCATACTTTAGGTCTGAACGACAGTTTGGTCGAAATGTTTCTTAAGGCTTTTGGCAAAGATGAAGTTAGAAAATGGAATTTGTTTCTTGTTTTTTATTTGGGATTTTCCTCTTGTATTTAATACATATATTTATCTCTGTTTTAAAATAGTTATGTTAGTTGTACAATTATTTGCTAAAAATTAACTAACTGGTATTTTAGATTTGTATTTAAAATGTATGAATGTAGGTTGGCATGGATTCCTGATGACATCCAAAGTTGTTCAGCAGGACTGTATAGCACTGTTTTGACTGCTTTTGGAAAAGTGTAAACAACAGAGTCTGTTTCTTTAAAATTTGACTTTTTATCCTAACTGTTCCCTGAATGTACAAATTCAAGAATTAAAAAAAAAAAAACTCCTTAAATTTCAGAAATTGGAAGTGGAAAATGGGTCCTTTAAGGAATGTCTTGAGGTGAAAAAAATTACCTAAGGGGCTTGATTGTTTGAAATTTCCCGGCCTGAGTAAAGGCTATGTTTGTGTGCCATGAGCTAATAAATATATTTGGTTGGCATGGCTTAGAGACGTGGAAATTGTACCCAAGGATTATCCAAGGACTATGGTCAAATTAGTGAATGATAATTCTATTCAAGAAGATTTATTTCATTAATACCAAACCAAATACTGTAAGTGTTTTAAATAAAACTAACTTTGTTTGTTTAGAGATTAAAAAGAAAAAAAAAAGCTTTTTAGACATTAGAATGAATATGTGATAATTTTTAGCACCCACCAACAATACCAAGGAACTGGAAAAGTTTTACTGATTTTTATCTCCTTGGCGGATTCAGAAATGCTTAATAAAAAGGAAAATTATTTTAATTATTTTAATTCATTATTTTAATTCTGAAACTGCCCATTGACCTTTGGATTGCATTCCCAGTGGAGAGAGAGCAAAAAAAGGATCCAGAAGGCTCTGAAAATAAAACATAACTTACAGGATTTTTATAGGAAAATCAATTACAACAATGTGTGGAAGGGGAATCAGTGGTGGAAGTGCAGGAAAGGTTGAAGTGGCCGAAGGAATTCTCATGGTTCAGTTTGGTGCCAACAACAGGTGAATTCAAAGTAGTAAGGAATAGACTACAGGGTTTTATTATTTATAACTACAGTGAATTTTGAGTTACTGAACTTAGCATGCTAATAATTTGATTTGAAAGGGGAATACATTTGCTCCCAGTAGAGAACTTCTTTGTGGAATACACAATTATTGATTTTGGTTTGTTTACTAAAAGCAGTACTTGGGTCATGAATAACCTTGTTGGCAACAATTGTAATGGGTGGAACAGGTTACATAGAGCCTAGAACATTTTAATCCTCCCTGAACCCCAGCAATTGGTTCTTCCTGACAGAATTTCGAGTTTGGATCTTTGTGAATTATTAAAGGGGCCCAAAAGGCAAATGGTCAAGCGGTTCATCCTAAAATTCCAAGAACATATTTAGAAACTGCTACAACAAAACATGCAGCTTATGAAACCAGACAAGCGAGGGGTTAAGGTAGTTATGAACTTTTAGACTAAGTGATGGATGTTTTGAAATAATGAATATATGAAATTTCTCTAAATCAAGTGAACATTGCCTACAGTAGAATTGACTATCCCCAGGATTCACGAAGCCTCCGTGTAAGAGTTATAACTCTTACACGGAGGCTGCAAACGAGTGATGTACAGGGAATTGGGGGCTATCCCTGGCAAAAAGGGATTTCAT
>NW_025056131.1:0-7552 GCF_019279795.1 Protopterus annectens | reverse complement strand
CCACATAACACAAGTACTCAGGTCACTCCAGAACAAGTACAAATATGACTCTGCCATTGTTCATGTTGGTGTGAATGACCTGAGATGTACCTCCCTGGACTACATGAAAAGAGACATGGAAGAGCTCTCTGTTCATGTAGCCCAGGCGGGTATGACCCTGCCCTCACCAAGAATGATACCGCAGTATAAAGAAAAAAATGATCAATTTCAACAACTGGTTAAGCTTCTGGTGTCATTCAAAGGGGATCCAGTGTCTGTCAGCCTGAGATGACATGCTCGACAAGCCTTGTTGCTTCACAACAGACAGCTTGCACCTGTCACCCTTAGGCTTTCGAATACTGGCCAAGGATTTTGCTGACCCCATAGTGCCTTTTTTAGGCAAGGCTTAAAAGTCAAACCCATTTCCGTAAACAGCACAAATAAAAAATGAGGATTATGCTACTCAATGCCAGGAGTTTAAATCTTACAATGCACGCGCTCGAAGCACTCCTCAGTATGCAGAATGTCGACATCTCTGCAGTAACTGAAACCTGGTTCAAGGCTCCACAGAGCACCCCAGCACTACTGGGCTACAACTTATACCACACATTTTGGCCACAGAACATGGACCGAAACACAAAAGGAGGGGGTGTATCCATATTCATCAAGGATACCTATACCTCCAGGTTAGTGGCGCAGCATGATACCTCTGAGATCATCCATGTGCAACTAACATCAGGCAAATCTGCAATGCAAATTGTGGCCTGCTACAGATCGCCCTCCATGATGCAGAGCCACCACTCCACCTTTCTGGAGACACTGGAAAACATGAAGGTCCTACTGAACACCCTAATATTGGGTGATTTCAATTACCCTACCGTTAACTGGGAAAACTACAAGAGTACAAACTCCCAGGTCCAGTGCTTCCTGGAATTTATCAACTCAAATGCCCTGGATCAGCCGGTAAACTCCCCTACCAGAGGTGAAAACATATTGGACCTGGTCATCACCAACATGGGTGACAGGTGTTCTGCACCAGAGGTCAACCAGTCACTGGTTAGATCAGACCATAAACTAATCACTCTGGATGTCCACACCACACCACCACCCTGAACCAAGGAAACCACAGTGAAAAACTTTTCTACAGCAAACTTCACCTTACTTAAGAAAAAGGTGGTAAGTTTCACAGCCCCCATGCTAAAGGATAACTGTGTCCAAGATGCAGGAACTTTTACAAATGCACTCTATGAGCACCTACAAGGATGCATAGATCATGCCATCCCTAGCAAAACCAAGACTCATTCCCCTGAGAGAAGGAAACCAGTCTGGTGGACCCCTGCCATAAACAGGCTATACAATAGAAGAAGGAAACTAGTTCAGAAAAAAAGCAAATCCCAACAAGGAAAGACATCCCTGATCAGTAACAGTAAGAAACTAAGGTCCCTCATAAAATCATCCAAGGCTAACTTCGAAAGAAAAATAACCAAGGATTTGAAAGATAACCACAAAGCCTTCTTTAGCTATGTCAAGAATCTAAGTGGCAACTCACAGATATGCTCTGAGCTAGTGCAAAATAGCACAAAGTATACTAAACCCACTGATATTGCCAACATCCTGACAGATAGATTCAGTGCAAACTTCACCTCCCTCTCATCCCCAAAAGGGCCCACAATAATACTGGAAAAGTGTAGTGTCCCGGAAATCACAGACACACAGGTGAAAACAGCCCTTTCAAAAGCCAAAAGAACAGCATCAATGGGGCAAGATGGTGTCCCAGGCTGCATCTTGCATGAACTACAGAACGAACTAACCCCCCACCTAAACACACTGTTCATCTTCAGCCTCTCCACAGGCTACGTGCCCATAGAATGGTGCACAGCAACGGTTATTCCAATCCACAAAGGAGGGGCCACAATTGACCCTGGCAACTATTGCTGCATAAGCCTGACTAGCCTGGTCTGCAAGGCTATGGAGCGCATCATCATGAAACTCATTGAAAAAGACATTGGGAACCTCCAAACACTTGACCCGACCCAGTTTGGCTTTGTTAAGAGCAGATCATGCCTACTAAACCTGGTTGACTTCTTCGAGACAGTCACCAAGGCCATAGATGAGGGGAAGGTAGTTCACACAGGCTACCTTGACCTTGCCAAGGCTTTTGACACCATTCCCCACTCAGGAATTATAGAAAAACTCACCAGCCTAAACATAAACCCCTATGTCACGAAATGGGTTGCCAACTGGCTTACAGACAGAACTCACATGGTAAGAATAGCGAGCTCTAGGTCCGACTCTAAACCAGTCATAAGTGGTGTCCCACAAGGCTCGGTACTGGGACCCCTACTGTTCAGCATATACTTCTGAGAAGTACAGGCAAACACAGGAGGACTATGGCTAACCAAGTTTGCTGATGACTGCAAAAAGGGAGCCATAACTGACTCTCCAGCTGACATGGACATTCTCCAAAAGGGCCTTAATGAGAAGGACATGTGGTGTCAAAGTCATGGTCTCAAGCTAAATGCCAAAACATGCATGGTCATCCTGTTTGGGAAAAACAAAACACCCATGAATTACCACATAGGTGGCAGCCCCCTTAATACAGAAGAGGTAATAAGAGATCTGGGAACCCAGGTAGATAGTAATCTCTCCTTTGACAATCATATTGCCAAAGTAGTTAGGAAATCCTTCTATGTAGCCCATCTAATTACTAAAGGGTTCGCATCTAGAAATAAAGAGGTTATAGTGTCCCTCTACTCATCACTCATCAGACCCATCATAAAGCACAATGCCCCATTTGGGACGTACCTCACAAGATACTTCCAACAGCTTGAAAGACCACAAAAGTACCTCACCAAGAGGATTACTGGCCTCAAACATATGTCCTATGCAACTCGACAGGAAAAACTCCGGCTGTACTCAATGGCATATCACTTACTCAGAGGTGATCTCTGCCTGACTTACAAAGCCATGTCCAACTCAGAATTGATGGACATGCTCCACCTAAAGAAATCCAAGTCACTGCGAGCCACTCACTCTAGTGAGCTAAACCTCACTACAACAATAAATAGAACATGCTGGAGGGATAGATTCCTGTCACAGAGACTCCCCATGCTTTGAAACAAAATTCCTAACTACATTAGGCAGAGCCCCTCACTAACACTCTTCAAGAGAAACCTTGACGAGTGGATGGGTAACAGAAAATACACCCCTGGGATCACTTCATTGGCTCTGCTTGACAGAGGATCAGTTAATTAATCAATGGGGTGGTGGAAGCCGACACATTCTGGCTAGGCTTATAAATTCCCTCGGGCAGATAGCCTAGTACCTACCTATGAACCTATGAACAAAGAAGAACACAGGCAATTATGCTACACACACACAAACACACACACACACACACACACACACACACACACACACACACACACACACACACACACACACACACACACACACCAACATGCATAATACAGTCTTCATCTCAACTAAAATAATAAGTGAATTTTTGGAAGCTAGTTATTTCTAATAATACATTTCTGACAAAAAACACAAAGTAATGAAGCAACATTCTGTTATTATCTGTGTTCTTCACCTAAGAACCTGCTTGCATAAGAAATTTACAAAAATACCATGAACAGGAGTGTAGAAGAAACAAAAAAATGCAAACATATCCCTGTGCCTGTAAGCCTTCTACCCTGACCATTGACGGGATATACCCTGAGAGAAGCACAGCTATACAAAAAAAAAAGTGTTTGTGTGTATATATATGTATACACAGAAATGTGTATACATATATATATATATATATATATATATATATATATATATATATATATATATATACATGTATATATATATATATATATATATATATATATATATATATATGTGTGTGTGTGTGTGTATGTGTACATATGTATGTGTGCATATATAGATATATATATATATATAAATATACACACACATATGACGTTTGGCTTTTCCGGTTAGGGTTCGCCACAGCGGAACTCCAGTCTGCTCATGATTGGCAGTGGATTTTTACGGTGCCGAGTTGCCATTCTGATGCCCAACACTCAACGAAGGCATGCCCATTCACGCTCACACCTACCTGCATGTCTTTAATGTCACTCAAAGATGGGGATGACATGCAGACTCCACACAGAAGGCGCTCCAGCCGAGAATTGAACAGAGGAACCTCTTGCTGTGAGGCAACAACGCTAACCGCTGCACCACAGTGGCTGATATATATATATATATATATATATATATATATATATATATATATATATGTGTGTGTGTGTGTGTGTGTGTGTGTGTGTGTGTGTGTGTGTGTGTGTGTGTGTGTGTGTGTGTGTATATATATATATATATATATATATATATATATATATATATATATATATATAGGTCTACTTTGTTTTGTTGAATCTAATTTCACTGAATTTCATTTCACCCCAACCATCATGCTGAAAACTCAAATTACTGAAAACCCATTTCAATGAATCTCATTTCATTGAACTGCACTTAGTATATATGGCCCCACTGTAGTGCGATCCTGGAGTTAGCATATATAGTTGGGATGGTGTGTGGGGCTATGGGGGGGGCCTAGCCCCCAACTAAGTTTGAGTACATATTGTCTTCTGGAGAGTTAGTCATTGGTGTTGTAACTATGCATGTCTATTGTTTAAAATGTATTGCTTTGATCTTTCTGGTAAAATATAATATAAAACAAACATGGTGGGGGGGGGCTACACCCCCCTAACTATACTTGCTAACTCCAGGATCGCACTACAGTGGGGAAAAAGGCATATAGCTTTTACTTGCCTTACAGTACTCTACACAGTGCCATATATATTAAGTTCAGTTCAGTGAAATGAGATTCAGTGAAATCAGTTTTCAGTAATTTGTGTTTTCAGCGATGTGGTCGGGGTGAAATGAAATTCAGTGAAATGAGATTTTATATATATATATATATATATATATATATGTATATATATATAAAATGGGTCTACTTCAAACCATTGAAAGCTCAATTAATCGAATTACAGATGATCAAGATGACAAAATCAAAACCTGCTGTGCCCCCCCCAACTAAATATACCAACTACAAGATCTCACTATAGTGGGGAAAAGGGATAACTTCCCCATGCTGGCTAAGTAATTCCTTTCCCAGTGTATGTTTTCAATGATGCAACGGTTTGTTTAAGTGAAGTTTCGATTTGGTCGTCTCAGTCATCTGTAATTCACGTAAGTGGTCTTTTGATGGTTTGAAGTAGAGAGAGACACACACACACATATATGTGGGTCTACTTTAAATTGTCAACTTGCTGAAACATCGACTTTTAAATCATCAAGATGACAGTGCTGAGACTTCAGAATGCCAAACTCCCGGAACCTCACAATTTCACTCTGGGAAAGTAACAACTGGGCCACCAATAACTACATACGAACCGAAGCAACTAAACCCTCCAACATGGGGGGCTTTTTTCCCCTACACACCGCACACCCCCTATAACTAAAGATAGTAACTCTGAGATTGCACTATAGTGCAGAACCGGGCAAAGCTCAGCATGGTGGCCAGTGACCCAGTGATTAGCTTCCCAGACTGAAATTGCAACATTCCAGGAGTTCATATTGTGAAGTTTCAGCATTGTTGTTTCGATGAGTTGAAAGTCGACGTTTTAAAATAGACCCATATATATATATATATATATATATATATATATATATATATATATATATATGTGTGTGTGTGTGTGTGTGTGTGTGTGTGTGTGTGTGTGTGTGTATGGGGAACAAAGCTGACAGCCAGGAGGTCAAGGCAAGTTAACAAATTCTGACATGTTCTGCATATGCCCTGTGGATTACACCAGAGCAGACTAAACCAACAGCAAATATTTATGCAGGGTGGGACATACCCCCATACCCCCTGCTGATTATATATACTAACTCCAAGATCATACAATCACTAGGAAAAGGGAATAATCCCCTATGCTGGTATTGTCAGTTTCACACAACTATTTACCAGCTGTCTGCATCAACCAAATGGTGTTGCCTAACCAGGTCAATTGTATGTCCTACACTCATATATATATATATATATATATATATATATATATATATATATATATATATATATATATATGTGTGTGTGTGTGTGTGTGTGTGTGTGTGTGTGTGTGTGTGTGTGTGTGTGTATATATATATATATATATATATATATATATATATATATATATACTTTGTTTTGTTGAATCTAATTTCAATGAAATTCATTTCACCCCAACCACCATGCTGAAAACTTAAATTACTGAAAACCCAATTCAATGAATCTCATTTCATTGAACTGCACTTAGTATATATGGCCCCACTGTAGTGCGATCCTGGAGTTAGTATATATAGTTGGGATGGTGTGGGGGGCTAGGGGGGCATAGCCCCCTACTAAGTTTGAGTACATATTGTCTTCTGGAGAGTTAGTCACTGGTGTTGTAACTATGCATGTCTATTGTTTAAAATGTATTGCTTAGAAGTTTTTGGTAAAATACAATGTAAAACAAACATGCTTGGGGGGCTACACCCCCCCTAACTATACATGCTAACTCCAGGATCGCACTATAGTTTGGAAAAAGGCATATACCTTTTACTTGCCTTACAGTACTCTACACAGTGCCATATATATTAAGTTCAGTTCAGTGAAATGAGATTCAGTGAAATGAGTTTTCAGTAATTTGTGTTTTCAGTGATGTGGTTGGGGTGAAATGAAATTCAGTTAAATGAGATTTATATATATATATATATATATATATATATATATATATATATATATATATGGGTCTACTTCAAACCATCGAAAGCTCAATTACTCGAATTACACATGATCGAGATGATAAAATCAAAACCTGCTGTGCCCCCCAACTAAATATACCAACTCCAAGATATCACTATAGTGGGGAAAAGGCAAAACTTCCCCATACTGGCTTAGTAATTCCTTTCCCGGTGTATGTTTTCAATGATGCAACGGTTCGTGTAAGTGAAGTTTCGATTTTGTCGTCTCGGTCATCTGTAATTCAAGTAAGTGGACTTTCGATGGTTTGAAGTAGAGAGAGACACACACACACACACATATATGTGGGTCTACTTTACTGGAACATCGACTTTCAAATCATCAAGACGACAATGCTGAAACTTCAGAATTCCAAACTCCCGGAACCTCACAATTTCACTCTGGGAAGGTAACAACTGGGCCACCAATAACTACAATACGAACCGAAGCAACTAAACCCACCAACATGGGGGGCTTTGTCCCCTACACACCGCACACCCCCTCTAACTAAATATAGCTGCTCTGAGATTGCACTACAGTGGAGAACAGGGCAAAGCTCAGCATGGTGGTCAGTGATCCAGTGATTAGTTTCCCAGACTGAAATTGCAACATTCCAGGAGTTCATGTTGTGAAGTTTCAGTCAGCATTGTTTCGATGATTTGAAAGTCGACGTTTTAAAGTAGACCTATATACATATATATATATATATATATATATATGTATGTGTGTGTGTGTGTGTGTGTGAGGGGG
>NW_025056130.1:0-8035 GCF_019279795.1 Protopterus annectens | reverse complement strand
ATGGGCAGTATCCGTAAACCCCAGGTCACTCCACAACAAGTACAGTTATGACTCTGTCATTGTTCATGTGGGTGTGAATGACCTGAGATGCACCTCCCTGGACTACATGAAAAGAGATGCAATGGAGCTCTCAGATTATGTGGCCCAGGCAGGTATGACCCTAGCCCTGAGCAGTATCCTACCGTCACCCAGAATGATACCGCAGTACAAACAAAAAAATATTGACTTCAACAACTGGCTAAGTTTCTGATGTCATTCTAAGGGGATCCAGTATCTGTCTGCTTGGGACGACATGACTGATGGACCTCGATGCTTTGCCAGAGATGGCCTGCATCTGTAACCCCTGGGTTTCCAGATACTGATTAAGGTTCTTGCCACCCCTATAGTGCCTTTTTTTTAGGTGGTGTTCCAATCAAAATGGAGAACATCGACATTTGTGTTGTAATGGAGACATGGTTTAAAGCGGCAGAAAGCACACCTGCGCTACTAGGCTATAACTCATTCCACACTTTTTGGCCCCGAAACATGGACTGTAGCTCCAAAGGCGGTGGTGTCTCCATATTCATAAAGGATATGCAAACCTCCAGACTAGTAGCCCAGCATAACGCATCTGAGATACTTCAGGTACAACTAACATTCGGTAAGATGGCGATCCAGGTCATAGCCTGCTATCGGTCCCCAACCATGTCCCTAGACTCTCACTCCATGTTCCTAAGCACCCTGGAATCTATCAAGGTCTAACCCAACACTCTCATACTAGGAGACTTCAACTGCCCCTCCATCAACTGGGAGAACTACCCGAGCACCAATACACTGGCCCAATGCTTCCTGGAATTCATCAATTCCAATGCCCTGGACCAGCTCATTCTGACCCCCAGTAGAGGAAGTACAATCCTTGACCTGGTTATGACTAGCATGGGTGACCATTGCTCTACACCAGTACTCAATCCCTCCCTGGTGAGATCTGACCATAAACTAATCACCATGGAAAACCACATCTCACCCACACCCCCCGGAAAGGTAACCACCTTGGAAAACTTCTCCAAAGCTGACTTTGGGTACCAAAAATCAGAGGTGGCTAACATCATGGCATCCATGCCTATGGAAATTAGCTGCATGACTGCTGAATTATGCACCAGTGCACTGTACAAGCCCCAACAGAATCAAGACACTATCCTCCAAAAAAAGGAAGCCATTCTGGTGGTCCCCTGCCATTAATAAACTCTACAACAAAAGGAAGAAACTGTTGCAGAAAAAGGTGAAGTCCCAAGACTGGAAAAACTCCCTTATTAGCCTCAACAAAAAGATGAAATCCCTCATTAAATCCTCTAAAGCCAGCTATGAAGGCAGAATTGTGGCAGACACTAAAAACAATCACAAAGCCTTCTATAGTTATATCAAGAGCCTCCACGTCAATACCCAGATTTGCTCTGAGTTACTGCACAATGGTACCTCCTATACTGAGCCAGCAGATATTACCAACACACTGGCTGACAGATTCAGTGCCAACTTTACCCCTCTCTCACCCCCTAAATGACCAATCAGAATACCGGAAGAATGCCAGGCAACCAGCATTACTGCAGCACAGGTTAAAGCTACATTGTCCAAGGCCAAGAATACAGCTTCCATGGGAGCTGATAATATCCCTGGCTGTGTTCTACATGAACTACAAAGTGATTGGCACCACATGAAGAAATGACGACACAGAGAAGAAGTCAAAGTAGTTCTAATTACAGAGAAGGTCAAAGAGATCAGCTTATGTGGGCACACGTGCAGAAAGCAGAAGACAAGCTGGTGAAGAACTGGGAGAGACAGGAAACAGGCAAGAGTAAACAAGGGTGTCTAGCAAAGAGTTGGCTGGAAAACATGGAGAAGGTTTACTATCACTTGATAGAACTGCAGGTGGTTGAAACAATGTGACTGAAAAAGAAATGGAGTGAGAACCCATTTCACTGAATTACACAACAGGAAAGTGTAGAAACGTAGGCAGAGCAAATGATTTGCTATGGGCAGTCTAGAAGATTATGTGAATTGAAAAGCACCTGTCATGTCGCATCCATGAATTTACAGATGTTTGGTTTGTGCACCAACACTGAGTCACTTTTATGGTGTTTGTTCTTTCCCCATTGATTGTGCAGCTGTGGAGTTAGTACATATAACTAAGGGTTTGGGAGTGCATGTACTTGCCTCCCTGCAAAACATTGTTTTATGCTGTATTTTCTTATTCTGGATGTTTTCTATGACTTGTGATTTAGTGAAACGGGTTTCCGTCAACTGTGTTTTCAGTCAATTGCTTTTCAGTCAAATTGTTGCAACCATTTGACATTCACTCAACTGCAGTTCTATCAAATGATAATAAACCAGAGAAAACACCTGTGGAAATCAGGCATGACTGTTGCAGAAGGTAGAAGACTGGCATTGAACTGAGAGAGAGATGGCAACTGTTGACTCGATACCCCAACCCCATGCAGAAAATTGGAAAAAGGGGGTTGATGATGAGAGGAGAACTTGAACTATACAGATAGCCTTTGTAGCACAGCCAGGAAGAGAGGTAGACACATTTCTGCAGTTTGATTTTGGGGCCAGCTAAGACTAATACTGACTTGACAGGACTTCAGGAAGAACCATCTATGACCTAGTTTCTGTTCACTATACATGACACTGATATTGCTTGTGACACTGCCAAGAGATGTTCTTGCTTAGCTGTTTTTGACAAAGTGCCTTGTTTATGGAGTTATACAACTTTATGGCAGCAATGTCCTAATTTTTTCCTGCAATTGCAGGTTCAGCATTGTGTTTCCCAAGCGGTCTTTATTATAACTGTGAAAACTCACATACGCGAATACAGAAACGTCGACACATATTGAGCAAACCACGAAAACACCAAATGTCCTGAACCGCAAAATTCAAAATGCTGAATCGGCATAGTTGGCCAACCCCACTGCCAGCTACGTACTACCTACCCAAACAAAATAAATAATCCACATACATACACTTAACAAAACCCTACTTCTAACCCTAAACTAAAGCTTACATATATCACTACGATGCACATAACAACGCACTACCTAAGGTCTATAACTATTGCACAACTACATTAAGGAGCTATACCCAAACAAAATAAATAATCCACATACATACATTTAACAAAACCCTACTTCTAACCCTAAACTAAAGCTTACATATATTACTATGCATGCACTTACCTTAACCCGCACCCTAACCCTAAGGTCCGTAACTATTGCACACTTACCTTAAGGAGCTATACTGGAGAAGGGCCAACTATGCATTGACATTTTAAATTTTCAGCTCAGTATGTTCTGTGTTTTCACGGTTCGCTCAATGTGTGTTGATGTTTCAATTGCACAACGGTTTCGCAGTTGTAATAGGTAACCCTTCCTAAGACCTAGAAGATGGTGGCTATCTAACATGATATCATTTCTACTCAAAAGGCTGCAATATACCTCTATTAGGAAAAGAGTGTTAAGTTAAAACATTGTATACTGATATAAAAAGGCTTTATGAGAGGCTGTATGGTCTCTTGTGGCCAAAAAGAAGAGCTCATTGGTCTTAAAATATTTAAATAGCTCCAGCCTAAACAGGCTACTTATGAAGTAGATAATCTTAATTTGGTAAAAGATGGCAGTTAATTAACTTTATTACATGTGGCAATTTATATGAATTTAATTACAAAATTTGTAAAGAAGGAAGAACAATCCCTGTTTGAAAAAAAAATGAATTTGGAGCAACTATTAGGTAAGTTTACCAATTTTGGAGACTTTTATCAAAGAGATGAAATGCTATAAAAGTTAAGGGGTATAAATGTAATTAGAATGATTATAAAATGTCTGGAATTTTTTTGTTTGAATAAGGGAAGAAGATAGATGCTAAAGGTACTGTTGCATGTGTAGGATAGCAATCGTGCAGTATTGAATCTCAGACTAAAGAATGCCATTTCATCATAAAAAATACTTTTAGTTTTCTAATCAGTCTGACTACAGCTTATCTATTTTAGTTAATACCATTTAAAATGCTGAGCTCCAGTATTTCCTCAATGTCCCTAGTGAAATAAAAACTTGGGTTTGTATGCATAATGGGTACCTTTAAATTTACTGGAGTACATCTGCATGGGAATCCTATAAAGAGGAATGAGATGGACAGGACAGAGTGACCTCAAGTAGAAAAAAAGGTCAACAAAAATAACAATTTATGTCTGTAATGACATAATAAAAATGATAAGAAATGTCATTGCTGTTTTAAGCCTACTCTTTAAAAATTGAACATTTTTACATACAAATTTTATTTGTGAAACTACTATTTATGGAAGCTAAATATGTTGTACAGTTAATGGTTCATGAAGTTACCTTAACTGATTTATGTAGTATTCTACATATTAATGCCTGCTGCAATAGTTTCCACATGGTGACAGTTGGTAGCTGCCTGATGTTTACTATTAGAATTTTTGGACTTTGACATTGTCTACAGTAATACATCAGTTAATCTTAGTGGTTCTGTTCTGACAAACAAAATGTTTTAGTTTCATGGCAGTTATGTGTAAAAAGACTGGGACAGCAGAGGGATGTCACAATGCACTGCTACACATGTATATACTTAACACACTTAGAATTTAACTATTTACTTTAAAAGTTTATAAGCATGGTGTTAGTTTCCCCTGTGTTTTTAATAAAAAGTACTAATTACTGGGAAAGAGAACACAAATAAATGTCATGAGTTTATAACATCTGGAAAAGTCCTATCCATCCAAAACGTATTTAGAGTCTTTAGTTGGGTCTAATCATATTAATCTGGATACAGCCTACATAAAATAATGGTAGTAAGTTAATTCATCGATTCTGAGGAAAAAAACTTTTCTACTTCGTTATTTCTGGCTTTGCATCTGACAGTATGTTGTTGTTGTGTCTTCGGCTTTTCCTGGTTAGGGGTCACCACAGTGGAACTCAGGTCCGTAATGATTAGTAGTAGATTTTTACGTGCGAGTTGCGGCCCTGGCCTTCACAACCTTCACTTGGTCGCGCCCATTCACATGAGTCTCCACACAGAAGATGATTGGCTGAGAATGCGAGACAGGACAGCGTCTTGCTGTGAGCAGGCGACAATGCTACGCCAGCACCACCACTTACAGTTTAACACTAATTATAACTATAAGCCAATTCTTATACTTGGGTTTATAGCATAACTTCTAATTTTTTTTATTTTTGCTAATAAATTAACACCTATGGAAAATTTTAAGTCACAGCGTTACCCAATTCAAAATAATTTCCAGTGCAGTTAAAGACATTGAGCAATATTATAAAACTGATGTTTTTGGTTCCAGCTATACAATGGAAACTGCTGAGAATGTTTATAAGTAACCATGTGGTAGTGATGATTAATTTTAATAGTCTGTTTAACATGTTTTACTAAATACAAAAGTTCACTAGTTGCAAAATGTTATAAAGACATAATTGTTGCCTTTTGTGAAACAATACCTAAAGCAGATGAAACGGTTTTACTATCATTTTGTGTGAGCTGACATGACCTGTTAGCACGTATGCAATAGCAAAAATCAGAATGTCATGCACACAAATGAAAAGTGTATGGGATAGTTCGAGAGGAACACTTATGTGAATGCAGTAGTGCATTAGCATAAGTGTCGACTATATGTCTGAGAGATGTGATTACATGGTGGCAAGGGAGTGGAAATTCATCCTTATCTCAGTGTAGTCACGATCTAGGAGTTCAGACAGAACTCTTATATTAGTAGCAGGGGTGTGAAAATTAGGGGCAAGGCACACAGCGTAACTTGTCATATAGGAGTTTGATTTACAACAGCTCCTATATGGCTATCATATAATGATGTTTCGGTGATAATGTCAACTCAAATGTGTAGATCATTTGGGTTAGCGACATTTTGTAGAGAATGGAGAGTTGGGTTTTGGTGCTTATTTTTCATTGTACTTGAATGGCAGAAATGTTTTTGCCGTTTTGCAATAATGATAATAAGCTCAAATTAAAGCAGTATGGGTGAGCACCTCACATCTCTTACAGAAGAAGTAGGTGAAATTTACAGAGGAACTACTGAATTCAGTTTCCTAGCTCTAAAAGAGAAAATTTCAAATTTGAATAAAAGTGGGTATAAACTTTCACAAGTTCATATGTTTACAGGTTCATTAGGTGTATGCCAGGCTAATGACCACTAAAGGCCTTCATTATAAGCCTAGCCATGCAACCCAAATCTGTCCCACAAATTATATGTTTTACACATTTATATTGGGAGCTGATGGTGTTGCTATGATTTGATTTACTGACTACCTCTGTTCATTAGAGATGTATGTACCAGGTGAGGGGTGAATTTTTGATTTTCCATCCAATGATTCTACTTATGCTTAAATAGGGTTAAGGGGGGACTTTGTTTCACAAGGATAGGAAGCCTATTCCAGAAAATGGGAATTCTCTGAGATACATATCTGTCTCCCCAAATATGCTCTATGTAAATTGCAATTAAAATTTAGGTCTTTAGATCTAGTAGTTCTAATGCTGTGTGTTTTGTGGATGTGCAAAAGGTTCATCACTGCAGCTGATAGGGATGTCTCAAATGCCAGGCACAGATCGCCTCTCAGTAGTTTATAGGAGACAGAGTACAGAGATAGGGTTCTGAGGCAATCTGCACAGGACATTGTGTTTATGCCCTAAGAAACTTTATTGACACTCCAGTTATTTCATGTGTCTGGTCAGGTGCATAATGCAAGGGGCATTAAACTCAATGTTGGGTTTGATGAGGGCAGAGTTTAATGGTATGATGACTTTCCTAGACCTAGATACCATGCTCTTACTTATACGTTGAGCAACATGGTAATCATGCTGATCTTAAAACTTTAGTCGAGTTTCTGAGCCGACCAAGCAGCTTGGAATTCACCGTGAGTTTGTTAAAGTCAGCGGGATCCATCCCAACAAAAATAAATAAATCAGGATTTTGCAAAGGAGTATCATACAAGTGCAACCTAGGAGAAAGAACAGAGTTAACTACAAGCACACAATCATGTGGTTCGCCCTTATCTGAAGTTGGTATTAAAGAGGCAGCGTTCAGTGGTGGGCAGCATATGACTTGCAGGGCAGGATTATTTATTAAGCTTAATTCATACTTGGTGAGGCGTGCGGTTGAAAGATACTGGGCAGGATTCACGAAGCCTCCA
Organism: Protopterus annectens; assembly: GCF_019279795.1. Taxonomy (NCBI): domain Eukaryota; kingdom Metazoa; phylum Chordata; order Ceratodontiformes; family Protopteridae; genus Protopterus; species Protopterus annectens. The sequence continues at coordinate 842 of NW_025056130.1, read as the reverse complement.
TGTAAGAGTTATAACTCATACACGGAGGCTGCAGTTAAACGGAGTGATGTCAGCATGCTCTGCATATTCATGGCGAGAGCATGCTGAATCACACCTAGAGTCTATTACCAGTCCGGTGTCAAGACATTTGAAGGGCGATGTCCGTAGGCTGGAAAAGCCCTGCAAGCGGACCACGCCCCCATAAGTGTAAAGGGATGTCCAAAGTAGACACCCACAACAGGAGATCCACGCGAAATGTGAATAAACACAACACAACTTTATACCCTTCTAGACCATTAAACATAAAGAAATCTAAATGAACATGTCATATTTTTTAAATAGTAAAAAATGTTTAACACGTGAGTGCGGCTTCGTTTAACGGCGTGGCCACGTACCCATCAAGCGCCAGCTACAGTTAGCAGTCAATGGGAAGCGCATATAAGAACTAAATATGCAAAATAAGCCCAGGAAGCCAATAAGCGTAGCCGGTAGAGATGCCGGCTGCAGAGCAGGCATTCATGGTTCGAGCCCCACAACACCATTTTTTTTTTTGCAAAAAGCAGGAAAAAAGTCCCTGAGCACATATGTACATAAAACCAGGAATATATGTAAAATGTCAATGGTAAATAAGCCCATTTATATTGAATAAATGTGAGGCTAAAGAAATGAATAGAAACTGCCAGATGTGCCTATAAGCTGAGCTACAGTTCAACAGAGTGAGGTGTATGTGCCCGTAGATAAAGCATTGGTCAACTAACTTAGTGCAAACTGAAGTGCCCGTAGCTGAGCAGTGGTTTACCATGCTAAATATATGTACCCCTAACTGAGCTGAGCAAGAATATGTGTGCCAACAGCCAAGAGGC
>NW_025056129.1:0-8406 GCF_019279795.1 Protopterus annectens | reverse complement strand
CATGTGAAGTCAGACTGTTATCTAACATGACTTGGTCTGTTATACCATGCTTACTCTTGGCATGTGAAGTCAGACTGTTATCTAAACATAACTTAATGGTTACTTTGGTATGTGAACTTGGATCATATCTAACATGGCTTCTGTTCTGTTATACCATGGTTACTTCCGGCATGTGAATCCTGGACCAAGTATTCAACATGAATGGTTCTGTTATACCATGGTTACTTTTGGTATGTGAACTTTGACCTATTCAATTATAAGACTTGTTTCCTTTATACTATGTTTACTTCTGGGTGGTTTTATAGTCAGACTGTTATCTAACATGACTTGTCTTTGTTGGCACCATGGTTACTCTTGGTATGTGAACTTGGACCGCTATTCAACATGACTTCTTCTGTTATACCTTGGTTTCTCTTGGCATGAACTCAGACCGTTAACTAACATGACTTGCTCTGTTATACCATGCTTACTCTTGGCATGTGAAGTCAGACTGTTATCTAACATGACTTGTTCTGTTATACCATGGTTACTCTTGGCATGTGAACTTGGACCATTATCTAACATGACTTGTTCTGTTATACCATGGTTACTTTTGGTATGTGAACTCGGACCGTTATTTAACATTACTTGTTCTGTTATACCATGGTTACTCTTGGCATGTGAACTCGGACTGTTATCTAACATGACTTGTTGTGTTATACCATGCTTACCCTTGGCATGTGAACTTGGACTGTTATCTAACATGACTTTTTCTGTTATATCATGCTTACTCCTGGCATGTGAAGTCGGACTGTTATCTAACATACGACTTGTACTGTTATAGCATGGTTAGTCTTGGCATGTGAACTCGGACTACTATCTAACATGACTTTCCTTGTTATACCATGCTTACTCCGGCATGTGAACTTCGGACCGTTATCTAACGTGACGTATTTAATGTTATACAATGCCTCTTGGCATGTGAAGTCAGACTGTTATCAACGCTCTGTTATACGATGCTTACTCTTGGCATGTGAAGCCAGACCGTTATTCAACATGACCCGTCTCTGTTATACCGCTGCTACCTTGGCATGTGACCTCGACTGCTATCTAACATGACTTGTTCTTGTTATACTACATGGTTACACTCTTGGTGCCGTGAACTCGACTGCTATCTAAATGATGACTTTGTGTTATACCTTTCATTTTACCTCTTTGGCATGTGAACGCGGACTGTTATCTGGAATTTTCCATGACTTGTTCTTATTATACTACGCTTTATTCCTCGGTATGTGGTAAACTCTGAACCCGCTATCTAAACGCGGACTTGTTCTGTTATACCATGCTTACTCTTGGCATGTGAATCCTCGACCGTGAATCTAACGGATTTGTTGTGTTGGTAATGCGCTTACTCTTGGCATGTGAAGTCAGACTGTTATCTAACATGACTTGCTCTGTTATACCATACTTACTCTTGGCATGTGAAGTCAGAGTGTTATCTAACATGACTTGTTCTGTTATACCATGGTTACTCTTGGCATGTGAACTCGGACCGTTATTTAACATTACTTGTTCTGTTATACCATGGTTACTCTTGGCATGTGAACTCGGACTGTTATCTAACATGACTTGTTGTGTTATACCATGGTTAATCTTGGCATGTGAACTCGGGCCGTTATCTAACATGGCTTGTTCTGTTATGCCATGCTTACTCTTGGCATGTGAACTTGGACCGTTATCTAACATGACTTGTTCTGTTATACCATGCTTACTCTTGGCATGTGAACTCAGACCGTTATCTGACATGACTTGTTCTGTTATACCATGCTTACTCTTGGCATGTGAATTCGGACCATTATCTAAAATGACTTACTCTGTTATACCATGCTTACTCTTGGCATGTGAACTCGGACCATTATCTAACATGACTTGCTCTGTTATACAATGCTTACTCTTGGCATGTGGACCCGGACCATTATCTAACATGACTTGCTCTGTTATACCATGCTTACTCTTGGCATGTGAACTCGGACTGTTATCTAACATGACTTGTTGTGTTATACCATGCTTACTCTTGGCATGTGAACTCGGACTGTTATCTAACATGACTTGTGTTATACCATGCTTACTCTTGTCATGTGAACTCAGACCGTTATCTAACATGACTTGTTGTGTTATACCATGGTTACTCTTGGCATATGATTTATTTTATTTATTTATTTTATTTTACATTTGTTTACCGGGCTAGTCTAACTGGATACATGTCCATTTTCAGTAGAAGCCCGGGGAAAAGAAACTCCTAGATACATACAGCTTATTAGCTTATTTCTATCTATGAGTAACACAAATAGCAAAGAAAAAATACAAAACAAAAATAAAAAGCACAAAGCAGCAGCACTAAATTACAGGATAAAAAATAACAGAATTCTAGGTGTAAATAATCTGAATAGGATGCAGTTAAGTAACTATAGAGCTATGTCAGGTTTGGAGCAATAACATACAGCCAGTGAGATTTGGTGATATACTTTCAGATTGTTTTTGAAAGTGGAGAGAGAGAGGAAGTGTACAGATATCATTTTGGTAGTGAAGATTCCAGGCTTTCCCTACTAGTATTAGAGAAAAGAGAGTCACTGGCCTTATTTGTTTATTTTGGTAGTATGTGCTAAGAAAGTTTATGTGAGGACCTTAGGGAAATCTAGGTTTTTATAAAGGGAGTGATTAGTGTGGATAGAGCAGGTGTTTTGGATGGTGTGTAAAAGGAGGTTTTGTGCGGAGCTATAATAGTTAGTTGATGGAATTTAAATGAGGTTTCTTGTAGTTCAAGCCAGCCTAGCTGTTTTAAATTGAGGCAATGATGGGTTCTAGGTAAAGAGGGTTTCCTGTGGCAAATCTGGCGATGTTATTATAGGACATTTCCAGTTTGCTGAGATTGTTTTTAGAAAGTTTGGTAAAGATTTGTGAAGCATATAGAAGAGGAGATATTAGATGTGTGTGTGCTATTGTTATACGAGCAGAGGGTAGGAGAAAAGATTTAATCCGATACAGGGAGCCTAATTTTCTATTTACAGATTTAATAGTATTGTTTATATGTATATCAAAGAAACAGTTAGTGAAACTGTTTGTAAGGAAAACAATCAGAAAAGCTGTATACTAAGGTAAGTCAGCAGTATGTAAGTGCTGAGTTAAGTAAGGAGTCAGAGAATAGAGTCGATGGATGGTTAGGTGGTCATAAGAGTCCAAAGAAATATGAGAGAAATGAAAACAAGAGTGGGCAGGGAGGTAAATCTCCAAGAGATTAAGCTGAGGTTTAGGGGTGAGACCTATGGCTGCTGGGTTTGCTATTACAGGAGATAGTGAGGTTATTAAAACTAGGGAGGGGTGACTACAAGTAAAAAGGGATGTCTGTGTAGGTTAGGAGGTAAGAAGGGGCACTAATATGTTAGGAAAGGACCCGTGTGGAGACTGCTGTCTGCTGCTGGCCTGGTTCTCAGCCTGCACCTTGGTTTCCTGGAGAGGGTTTATAACAAAGATTTACAGAAAATTATTGCAGGATAGAGACCAACAACATACTTTCTTGTTAACTCTGAGACGAGGTTCGTAGGGAAGATTAGGCACTTGTGTGATACCACTGCAAGCATTCAGAAAGAGTTCATTCCCACAAGGCAGGTAAAGGTGTTTCAAGAGACTAGTGCAGGAAATTGCACAGGAGAGTATGGTGCTGGGAGTGAGAGAGAAAACATATGAAAATATATAACAACAAATGGAGTGGGGAGCAAAAAGCAGCAGTTAGGGGACATTATTAGAGTGCTGGGTATGGTTTGTTAACACATTAATAACAGTTAGCATGGCTGATACAGCAACATAAATAGCAAGTTTGTTCTATATAAAACAGTAGCTAAAAAGAAAAAAATTATACTGCAGTATTATATCATATGTTTCTGAAGCTCAGTAAGACCCTTAATCCACAATTCCACTCTCTTAGGCTAAAACAAAAATCTAGAGATATTAACAATATCTGGCAGCACGCATTTCAAATAAATAGAATGGTGTAATACTGCAGGACCTCTTATAAAATTTTAAGTTGGTAGTCCATTACCACTCACAATTAATACCAGTATCTACTGCGAAGGGATTTACACTAATAAATTCCTATCCTGGGTCAAATATGTTTTAGAATAGACTGATAATACTGCAGTTCAGGAGGTGGCAGGAGGTCATAGTAAAATAACTATAGAAGTGAATAACAATCTTCATAGAAGATGCAAAAGTGCTACCGGCTTTTGGTTACATGGGTTCCTTCTCGGATAAGTGAAGCGTGAATAGCGCCTTTTGTTATGGGAGTATGTCAGCTTCTTTAGCACAAACAACTCAAGGAGCTCCCAGTTAATGTAGGGTTATGTTGCCCAGAGGAGTCATAGCTATATTTGTTTCTTTTACATGGAGTACCTGAGTACCTGTGGCTATTACGCTTAGAAATGCTCTTTTACATGAGGAGCGAGCCATGGAAACCTTAACAGAGTATAAAAAAAAAAAAATAGTTGAAGTTAAAATTATTTTAACACTCCAGTTTGGTGCAATCCTAGGGTAAGGGGCGCACCTCAAACTGTATTGAGTAGACAGCTAAAACCATAAGAGTCTTGACATCTTCAGCGTGTCTTACCTCTCAGGCAGAACAACAACCAGGTCCCTGTTGCTGTCGCAAATTATGCCTTTCAGAGCAAGCGTATGTTAGCGGTAGGCTTAAGCAGGGAGGCTGCGAACGCTGCTGTAAGCCATCACTACACATCTATGGCATTTAAAAGTTATGCGGGCTGCTAACTGTTACAAAATAATACTCTATGCTTATTTAAAGGTATGCAGAAGTAGAATCACAGCAGCTTTATTGCCCATTAATACCCCTTGTGTTGCTAAGGCGCACGACACTCTTTCGATTGCCTCCTAGTAAGAGGCTTCTTTGTTGTCAGGAAGAGCTTCACCAGAGTACCAAGAAAGTAAAAAAAAAAAAGTATACGTTTTTCTTTTTTCACTCATGTAACCCCTAGTATATCTGGTAGGAGAAAATACAAAATAGGGGATGCTCCTCGAGGAGTCGCTAGCCAGAGAATACCATTGCTGGCTTTCTTCAGACCACAATCAATTGTGGGTAGAATAAAAAGCCGCTCATACGGTTACATCTGGTATTTCCTTACAGAACATGCACACATAGAGATGCCCCCGAGGGAGTCGCTAGCCGCGCATCAACCAAAGCTGGCTTTCTTCAGACTGCAGTTTTTGAAAACCCGCTTTATATGCTAAGTTAAAGTTGTCATTAACCTTTCAACCAGTGCCATATAATAACCCAATCTGGGGCGGGAAGCTAAGGCTTTGCAATCACAGATGCCTGGATTGTGGCTTGAGAGCCGCACGACTGAGTACAGGACGCTCCAGAGACAATGGCTCCACGCGGGGATACAAGTATGGGCATGGGATACCAGGTGGGTAATTACCGTACATAGTAGGCTAGGAAAAGTTACAGCCAAAGGAGACAGGTAGCTCATTCAAGTTTCTTTAGGAACTCTTCACACCCTCAATACAAAGATATTATTACACAACATGCGGTAAAAGTTCTTAAACAAAATGTAACAAGAGAAGTTACTCAGCTAAACATTCAGTTTCTCGAACCATTGTAGAACAGCATCGTCAGAAGCTGCATGAATACTAACATCATATGAAATGCAGTAATTCTAGAATATACAAGGTAAGACAATGTGTAACCTTTAGGTAGGCAAAAAATACCCACACAATCGAATATTATTACATATTATACCAGGTGGAGACACAGGGACAGGAGCAGACAGCAGCCAGGGCTAATACTAACAGGATTTTAAAGATGGCGCCGCAGCAGATCCTGCAGGGTATTTATAGTAGTGGATTCCAGAAGATTAAAAAAAAAAAAAAGGTGAAAAAGGGAGGGGATAGGAGGTGAGTGATAGGTACAGCTGGGGCTAGGGATAACTCCTTCTCTGAAGGTTTGTGGGAGCCAAGTAGGTGGGAAGAGCTGGAAAGGTGAGGATTATATGTGAAACAGAAATGGGTGAGAGGTAAAGAAGGAAAGATGGAGAAGAGCAGGTTGAGGGTCGTGGGATGTGGCCTGTGCCACAAGTGGACAGGCAGAGAGGAAAGGCAGGATACGGTGGAGTAGGTGGTGTTAGTGAAACTGTTTGGTAAGTGAAAACAATCAGAAAAGCTGTATATTGCTGTAAGTCAGCAGGCGGTGGGTGTTGAGTTAAGTATGAGTCAGAGAATAGAGTCGATGGATGGTTAGGGTCATAAGAGTCCAGTCATGAAATTAAAGCAAGCGCGAGGAGGCACCTGGGAGATTAAGCTGAGGTTTAGGGGGTGAGACCTATGGCTGCTGGGTTTGTTATTACAGGAGATAGTATACACAAAACCAGGGAAAGACTGGCAGTGCTGGGATGTCTGTGTAGGTTGGGAGGTAAGAAGGGGCACAATACAAAAAGAGTTGGGACGTGGAGATTCGTCTGTGCTGGCCCGGAAGCCCGCAACCTGGTTTCCTGGAGGGTTTATAACAGTGATTTACAGAAAATTATTACAGGATAGAGAGACCAAATACATGTACTTCTTGTTAACTTGAGATTTGGCTAGGTGGAGATTAGGTTTTTGCATACCACTGTGCGCCCAGTGGTCTATTCCGATGCAAGGCAGGTATGTTTCAAGAGAACAGCGAAGAAATTGCACAGGAGAGTATGGTGTTTCTTGTTAACCTGGAGATCGTGGTTGTAGGGGAGATTAGGCTTGCGGGATACCACTGCAAGCATTCAGAAAGAGTCATCCCACAAGGCAGTATTGTTCTCAAGAGACTAGCAGCAGAAATCAAAAGCCTTGGTGAGAGTATGGTGCTCTTGTTAACCTGAGAATGGTTGTAGGGGAGATTTAGCTTGTTCAACAAAAGTATCTGTGAAAGAGTTCATCCACAAGTGTTTCAAGAGATTCAGCAGGAAAATTGTACAGGAGAGTACAGTGTTTTGTTAATCCTGAGACGGGTTGTAGGGAGATTAGGCTTTGTGGATACCACTGCAAGCATTCAGAAAGAGTCCATTGCTGCAGGTATAGCCTCACACTAGTGCAGGAAACTGTAACAGAGTATGGTGCAGGAGACAGGGTATGGTATAGACAGCAGCCAGGCTAATAACAGGATCGATGTCAGACCGTTATCTAACATGGCTTGTTCTTGTTACATGCTTACTCTTGGCATGTGAAACCTGACCATTATCTAACATGACTTGCTCTGTTATACCATGCTACCTGCATGCACCTGACCATTATCTGGCGACGGTTCTGTTATACCGCGCTTAGCCTGGCATATGTGACCTCGGGACTGTTATCTAACATGTAATCGTTCTGTTATACCATGCTTACCTGCGCATGTGAACCTCGGACTGTTACCTGAACATGACCAAGTTCTTATACCATGCTTACTCTTGGCATGTGAATACAGACTGTTATCTAACATGACTTGCTCTGTTATGCCATGCTTACTTTTGGCATGTGAACTCAGACCGTTATCTAACATGACTTGTTGTGTTATACCATGCTTACTCTTGGCATGTGAATTCGGACCATTATCTAACATGACTTGCTCCCAGTATACCATGCTTACTTGGCATGTGAATGGACTGTTATCTAACATGACTTAAATCGGTTATGTTCATGGTTACTCTTTTATATGTGAACTGACTGTTATCTAACATGACGTTCCCAGTTGAGTACCATGCTTACTCTTGGCATGTGAACTTGGACCGTTATCTAACATGACTTGTTCTGTTATACCATGGTTACTCTTGGCATGTGAAGTCAGACTGTTATCTAACATGACTTGTTCTGTTATACCATGGTTACTCTTGGCATGTGAACTCTGACCGTTATCTAACATGACTTGTTCTGTTATACCATGGTTACTCCTGGGATGTGATCTCGGACCGTTATCTAACATGACTTGTTGTGTTATACCATGCTTACTCTTAGCATGTGAATTCGGACCATTATCTAACATGACTTGTTCTGTTATACCATGGTTACTCTTGGCATGTGAAGTCAGACTGTTATCTAACATGACTTGTTGTGTTATGCCATGCTTACTCTTGGCATGTGAATTCGGACCATTATCTAGCATGACTTGCTCTGTTATACCATGCTTACTCTTGGCATGTGAACTCGGACCGTTATCTAACATGACTTGTTCTGTTATACCATGGTTACTCTTGGCATGTGAACTCGGACTGTTATTTAGCATGACTTGTTCTGTTATACCATGCTTACTCTTGGCATGTGAACTTGGACCATTATCTAACATGACTTGTTGTGTTATACCATGCTTACTCTTGGCATGTGAATTCGGACCATTATCTAACATGACTTGTTCTGTTA
>NW_025056128.1:0-6424 GCF_019279795.1 Protopterus annectens | reverse complement strand
ACTGAACCGATCCATAACAACCAAAGTACCTCACCAGGAGTATCAAAGAGCTTGAACAGATGCCATGTGTTGCCTGATTAAACAAACTGCAGCTCAACACATTGCCATAGCTGTGCCTGATGTATAAAGCCATGTCCAAGCTGGAATCAATGAACATGCTGCACTTTGTACAATCTGAATGGCAGTGAGCTATGCACATGAGAGACCTGCACCCCAGCACTGACATACATAGGACAAGCTGTACTGAATGATCTCAAGAAGCCACCCCATTCTGAGTAAACTCCCAGTACAGGTTAGCCAGAGAGTCATCGACTCCCAAGAGGAATCTTGATGAGTGGATGGGAGATGGTAGGTTTACACGGGGTATCACTGTTATGTCACGGTAGACGGAGGCACAGTATACTAACCATGACATATGTCATGGCAAACTCCAGTTACAATGTGTGCAAGGACAAACACACTCTCTGACTAGCATTAGAAATGGCCTAGGGCACATCGCTAGTGTTTGCCAATGTCCACCTATGTTGTGGAATACACTACCAATGTTGGACAAGCCTGGTTTAAGTGGTCCATATCTGAACATAATGCAACATGGTCATATGTGCACAACTGGCCCCTAACCAGTCTGTTGTGCTCACTATGAAAATTTAAAGCAGTGATAGGACTAAAGCCCAGGATACTGTCCACCACAGTGAAAGTACTGAACCAGTACACTATACGGTACTACAGTGTTAGGTCAGTATGAAAGGATGTTGACAACTGTATGCAAAGTATCCCATGCAAACCCTGCAGGCACAGTATAATTCCTGTTGTGTTCAGACACAAAGCAGTTGGACAGTAAGTACACAACATGACACACAACACACAACCATAAACGTGAGATATTGTTGAAGTTCACACTCATCCACAAATGTGGTGGACTGCAGAGTTCAACATATGGAAAGCTCACACTGGGCATGCTCGCACACTTTGATAAATGAGACATATGTCAGACAACATGCCATGGAAAGCCTGAACTGGGCATGCTCACACACTAGGCCATATCTCAGTTTAGCAGTTGGCCACACATATCTGGTATTTGTAGTTATTCCAGGAACCAACCACATTACAGCAATCTACCCAGTGCACACAGTTAAATGACTACAGAGACATAAGTGATATAGTGGATCCCTCTCATATTCCAACATCTTCCACAGATACACAAGTTGTCCATAGAAACAGGGAATGCTATGGCAATAAAGACCTGCAAACAGTATGTCAGCAACAAATATTGTGCATCTAACAATTAAACATATGGGTGTAGAGGTCAATACTAGGCTGTTTGCCCTAGGGAATGAAAGCTTAGCCAGAGTGTGCTTGGCGTCTGCCTCCCCAGTACAGTAGGCTACTGTGCCACTGTAAAGTAGGTCACATAAGGCAGTTGAGTAGTGTGCGTGCCTCCATCAAGCAGGGACACAGTGGAGATCCCAGGGTTGAATTTGCTATGCCACATCCATGTTGTTGGTGTGTGCTGAAGAGGTTGGTGAGGACCTCTACCAGTAAGTGGGCAGCAATAACAGGCTGAGCGGAGCCTTAGCTGCAGCGTCTGGACAATTTCACTGTCAACACTTTGTCGTGTTGATTATGAGGGATTGAAGTCGTGCAGTACTGTTCAGAGATGTCCTCCCTCTGTGGGCTACTGCTCTGCAATGTATTAGCTCACTCCGTCTGTTGGACAGCTCATATATGGCTGGTGTACACCTGACAGGTGTCCTGTTGTGGAGGAGTCATGGGTATAATTGGGATAGCATGATCAATGCAAACCTTCCACATGCTCATAGAATGCAATTGTCAAGGATTATGCAGAGTGGCCTGTATACTCCCCCAGCATGGGTTCTTTGAAGTCTTCCACCTCAGTCTTCACAAGTGTAAAGTCTGCTTTTGATAAATACACGTTGTTTGCAGTGACAACCTTGCCTGGGGGTGGGGATGGGATATGGATGTCCAGGGAAAGGTGGGTATGGTCAGATATCAACAATGGTGGTCTACCTCTGGTGGAACAGTGAGTACCCATGTTGCAGATGGTCAGGTGCAATATGTATTCCCCCTTGTGGCTGTGGTGAGTGGTCCTGCCATAGCACATGGACTCACAAATTGTAGTGGCTGTAGGGCAATGTTGTAGAGGCCTGAGTAGTTCACACAATATACCTGTACCTGATGTTAACAACTGGAATGGTGTATGTGAACACCTTCATATCTTGGCACTGTTCCCAGGGAAGCAAAGTGTGTGTCCTGGATGTGAGGTGGTCCGAACTGGTTGTGTGTGTGTTACAGGTCCTGTGGTCAAGCATGGTATAGAACATGACCTGCCAGTGCTGATGTGCATATCTGACCCTGAAGTAGGTGGCTGCAAATGCATATATATGCTATCCCCCACCTGACAGGTAGTAATAGATGTACATACCTCTGTATAAATAATGATGTCAGCACCCTATACTTAAATACTGCAGGTGCAAAGAACAAATGCCAAATGATGGGGATGGTGTTAACTGCTAATGTGCCTTCCTCAAGTGTCATAATATAGTTAGGTATGGGCTTGAATCCTGCAAATGCTCAGTGAGCAGGGTTGGTGTGTGTGCAATTCTGTGTGAGAGAAATCAGCCAGCACGGCAACTAGGAAAACACACTTTACAGGATGCATTCCTTTCTGGCACACTGATGATGTCAGCACCCTATAAGTACAGCAGGAGAAGGAAAATCTCCCAGTAATGCGAATAAGCGAGCTCCGCTAACTCGTCTGTCATAGGGTATTTGTAACATGGTTTGGTAGGGTTTGAATCGCACAAATGCTCATGTGTGTACCCAGTCTGTGTGAGAGAAATATTCACTTTGGCAACTAGGAAAACAAACTGGGATGCATTTCCCCTTTTCTAAACACTGATGATGTCAGCACCCTATAAGTACAACAGGAAGAAACCTCCCAATAATGTGAATAGCAGCAGCTCCGCTAATCACGTCCATCTGAGTGTCATAACATGGTTAGATAGGGTTGGATGCAAATGCTCCGTTATTGTGTGTGTAAGCAAGTCTGTGTGAGAGAAATGTCCCTTTTGGCAACTGGGAGAACACACTTACAGGATGCACCTTCCCTTTCTAAACACTGATGATGTCAGCACCCTATAAGTACAGGCGGAGAAAAAACCTCAAGTAGCTGGAAATAGTGCGCTCGTACTGCATGCCGTACTAGTGTCCTTAACATATGGATTAGGTAGGGGTTTGGTCCTGCAAATGGCAAGTGTGTGTGTGTGTGTGTGTATGTGGGGGGGGTGGAAGGCGTGTGCAATTACATGTGTGAGAAAAAACTGACCCTTTTGGCAAACAGTTCATCACACCAACTGCTCCATATTCAAATCTCTATGCAGAGATGATGTCAGCACCCTACAAGTATGCAGCAGAAGGGCAAATCTCCAGTAATGCAAATAGCAAGCTCTGCTGCTTACTCTCCAGTACTGTCATAGAGTTGATTCATGAGCTTTGAATTCCACAAATGTGGCATTTTGTCACACAGAATACCCATGTGTGGGTTGTTGTTCACAATAATGCATGACATCGATTAAACCAAGCCAGTGGCAATACACACAGATGATGTATGTATTGTGCAAAATACATATATACCTTGACGCTTCAATAGTTCCCATACTGGCGCCTGCTACATGTGAATACATGGTATTTCTTATTATGTTTGTGAGACTTTCTGTCAGGTGCTGCATGTGTTGTAATGTATATACAGTGTGAGGTTGTATATGGTATCATCCTAGCAGGGATACACACATCTGATTCACAGACATATGAATACACATGTTGATGAACAGGTGCTGCATAGTTTTCACCTGTTGTGGGAGTGGTAACAAGTTGTTCATAACTTGATACGGTGACTACATGCTGAACCTTTCAGCTAGGGTGTTGTAGCTACAGTAATTCATCAGCATTCAGTATACTTCAGCATTGTTCGGTGAGGGTATGATGATGTAACCAAAGATTAGGATCATACCAGCCTGTGCCACATGCTCAGAGAGCCCTTCTACATGTTCCCTATCATGCTTGGTCAGGGAGGGTACATCACGGGTTAGCCATAGTGGCATGGACCGTGGCCAGGTCATATGTGCTCTGACTGACCTGTATGTTTGCTCATTATGTGGTGGACCATGGTGCCCCATGGGCATATCTGTATTCACCTTGTCCAGCCTGGTGGCCGGGACCTCACTGTACCGGACAATAAGGTACTGTTTCACAACGCTGTAGCAGGTGTGTTGTCTAACCATGACTATTTGGCACACAGGATTTGTGTGCTATGTGTTACGATGCTGTGTTCTGTTGACTTAACGTATGCCTGTGTGCCCGGCTGCAGAGGTGTCTGCTGCTGCTCAGGCAGGATGCTGTTCTGAGGCTCCACAAATTTCAGGTGTGTTTGCATGTGGTGGATGCTGTCGGTGTGGGGTCTACATCAGACTGGTGTTGTAGTCACTGTGGTATTTCATGCCACCCTGACAGCAGGTTATGGCAGTACTGGGTTCAGAGTGCTTAGTCCCAGTTTGTGGTTGCATCTCACACATGTGTTGTACGTCCATGTGTAGGGGAGAGGGTGACTGTGTACATCTGGCAGCTGTGACATTGCCACATGACTCATATATTCCACAACTGTACCATAGAGGTGACTGACAAGTGACCTTTGCACATGCTACCATAGTATTGTGATTGCCATGGTGATTAACAGCACATAGGGCCAATGGGGAACAAGGTACAGAAGGTGAGTATGTGAGGGTGTAGTGCCTGTGATTAGTTAGCACTGGCATATATGACTGCTCACGTGGTCAAATGCCAGGTAAGTCATATGCAATGTGTCACAGGCAACGAATTGAACAGGACAAACAGTGACGTTCTGCCAAGTGAGACATGGACATACATATAGTAAGCTATGCAGATGTCACTAGGAATCCACAGAAGCTCTGTAAATCTGCATTGCAGGTGGAATCAGTGTTCCAGGGTAACTGCAAGCAAACATGCATGCAAACAAAGCTACAGTAAGCAGGGCTGCATTGTACAACAAACAAGCTGTACCACTTCCAGTAGGTAACAGTGCAAATATGCAGGCACTATACACATGTACATGGAAATACACAGGTCAGATGGCCAGGGTCCAGTCTCAGCGCACACAAGTGTACAGACCATGTACCGTCAGGATGTACAATAACCGGATGGAAACCCAGGTGCTCACCTGCAGTAATAAAATGTCAAATAACAGACACTGAGCCTCACTCAGTGGTTCCATACTTAGTAGGATGTATGACCTGTCCTGCCACCACAGTATCCCTGACATTTATGGGGACTCCCCCTCCTGTGAAGTTAGTTTTGTGTGTTGGGGCTGTCTAGCATGGTATGAGATGTGAGCTTGCAGTGCTAAGTGCTCCTGTGTGTCCTGTACCAGTCGTGTAGTACTGCACACATATCAACATCCTCAAACATCCGCATTGCAGAGTCCAGTGTGGGCAACGTGCCACTTTCAGTTTACATGTCTATCATTACGTATCAATACTTTCATTACCTTATCCCCTGTGCTACCTATGTATGTGGCCTTCTGTTGACATCCTTACCACCAGTATGCAAACATGTGCAGATGACACACTATGGTACTTAACATGGGTGTAGAAAACAGTACAAGACAATCATACCCTTACTGCATCAGGCATGCTGGGATATACCCACAATTATATAAGCACACTGTACTGTTAACCACATGATACTATTACTACACGTCTATTTGTCAGCCTGTGCATCAGCAACATGTTAACCTGTACCTGCACTGATGTTACAGATTGCAGGAGGTGGCACAGTTTCATCATATGCACAGGGTGTGAACTTGGTATGCCTGAGTCTGCCACTGATACCACCAATTGACATGTATGTCTATGTGTGTTGGTGAGAGGCAGCAGTACAAGATGGGGCAATGTTGATGCAGTGTGTGCGTGTATGCGGTAGCCCTAGGTGTTGTCAATTCACATGTGTGTATGGATGCACACAGTTCCACCTCATGGCTGCCATATACAGGTGTTTGTGGACAGCCACAGACTGTACCTGCCAGGTCATACAGATCAGTGTCTCTGGCCACGGGCACGGTATCTGTGCCTTGCAGGGGTGCTACAGACCATCCGGGACCAATCCAGACTGGGTACTGTCATCAGAAGCAGGTGTTCATTGACTGGACACAGATCCCTGTCGGGCCTGTCCAGAGCCACGTGCACGTGGTCTCCTGGGGCGGTCTGATGACAGCACAGACCCAGCATTGCTGGGGCTCCTGCTGGCACTATGGGGGGCCCCGCCCTGTTGTCGCCTGTGATGACTGCCAGCTGCTGCTGTTGCTGGTATACACCCACATGCCTCAACCATC
>NW_025056127.1:0-7115 GCF_019279795.1 Protopterus annectens | reverse complement strand
TAAATGTGGGTTTTGATGCTGTGGGCCCTGGGGTGGCTGCCACTGGCTCAGTTCTTGGGGCACGCCTGGCTGAAGGATCAGAATTTATCTGACCATGTTAAGACAAGGATTTTGGATGCTCCTTTAGTCTGATGTGTTGTTTGGTTCACCTGTGGAGTCAGTCTTGAAGAAAATGGAAAAAAGGCTAAGTCTATGCAGGCTGTTAAAGATTTTTGCAAGTTCAGCCTCCAAGTTTAGTGGGAATTGGCCTGCAAAGGGGGTGGACGATCCTTCTTATGATTCTCAGTCTAGGGGTAGATCTGGGCGTGGGGGAGACTCAGAGTTCTTTCAGGCCTAGAACAGGAGTTCACCTGCAAAATTTTGGTGAGGGCGGGGGCCAGCCCTTTTCGTAAACAGGCCCAATGACCTACTTTTCAGCTGCCAGACCCTTTTTGCCTGGCAGCACCTTTGGGAGGAAGGTTAGCACTTTCAAGGAAAATTGGATTTGATTACCCAAGACAAAGGGGTATTGGATATCATACACCAGGGTTACAAGTTTTATTTCCATACCTTGCCTCCTTTCAAAGGCATCCCGGACGTTCCTCCTCAGCAAAGACTAGAGGCTCACAAACAAATTTCTACTACTTCAAATAGGGGCCATACACCGGTCCCTCTGCCAGAAGTGGGCCTAGGATTTTATTCCCCCTTTTTCTAGTACCAAAAAAAAACACGTGGAGACCAATTTTGGATTTATCTATCCTCAACATTATCTGGACATTCCCAAGTTCAAAATTTTGGGGAAAAAGCTTTTACCTCTGCTGGGCAAAGATCACTGGATGGTGACTCTGGATCTAAAAGGGCTTACCTTCATGTTCCTATCAGGCTCAGTTGCAGGAAGTATCTGCTTTTTGGGCTGGGACTTCCATTATCAGTTCTCTGCATTGCCCTTTGGCTTATCTACTGCCCAGAGTGTTCACAAGGTTCTGGCTCCAGTGAGCTTTCTTCAGGCTAAGAGGAATACAAATCTATCCTTATTTGGACGATTGCCTGATTCTGGCCCCAAAAAAAGGACGAACTTCTTCATCATTTACATATGTGATGGCAGTGTAAGATGCCTGGGGTATTCTGTGGGAAAAAAAGTCCAGTCTAGTACCCTCTCAGGACATGTGCTTTCTGGGTGTGAGACTGAATACAGCATCCCAGATGGCCTTTTTACCCCGGACAAACAAAGAATCTTTTCTTTACTTCCCCCCTTGTCTCTCAGTCCAGGCTGACTGCAAGGACAGTCCTTCAAGCCTTGGGGTTCATGGCATCTTGTATTCTGGTCTTCCCAATGCCAAACTGCATATGAGGAAGCTACAAAGGTATCTCAAAATGTATGGACACAGCACTGCCAAGATTTGGACACTGTCATTCAGATAATACCTTGCATTCAAAAAGGGAAATTTTTTTGGTGGGCTCAGGAATGTCACCTAAACAAGGGACTCTCTGTGACCCGGGCCAAAGGGGAGTCAGATTTTTAAAGACAGATGCCTCAGACAAAGCTTGGGGGGCTCATCTAAATGGAAAATGGGTACAAGACAGTGGCCTGCCAGACTTCAACATCTACATATCAACTTGAAGGAGATGGTAGCAGTCCAATTTGCATTATAGCTTTCAAGGATTTACTTCTTCCAGGGCAGGTGTTGATTCAAAAAGACAACACAAGAGTCATGTGGTACATCAACAAGCAAGGGGGAGCGCATTCTTATTCTCTATGCAGACAAGCAATGATTTTGTGGGAGACTGCCCCAGTTTACAGCTAAATCTTCAGGCAAGGTTTCTGCCAGGAGCACAGAACTCCTTAGCAGATGTGTTGAGCAGACAAATTATGGATCCCCACGAGTGGAAATTGGATCCTCATGTATTTCAAAATTGACAGTGTTATGGGGAACTCCAGACATAGATCTGTTCGCTTCTCCACTAAATTACCAGCTGCCAAAGTTTTGCACAAAAGGTTTCATCCCACAGCTTGGAAAGTGGATGCCCCTCATTCAATTGGAGCAATCTTCATGTGTATGCCTTTCCACCTCTGCCTCTCCTCCCAAAGGTACTCTGAAGGTCAGACAGGACAAGCCAAACATGATTTTAATAGCTCCAGATTGGCCTCGAAACACTGGTACCCATTACTGAGAAGTCTGGTACAGGAGCCTCCATGGCCTTTGCCTTGATTCCCACCTGCTGTCTCAGGAGAACAGTCATTTACTCAATGTCAAACTTCATTCTCATCTACAGCCTGGCATATTCTGTTTTAAACCCTGGAGGTCTCAGCTTCCCAACAAGTTTTGAATGTTATTTTGGAGGCCAGAAGGCCTAGTACAAGGAAATTTTGCAGATAAATGGAGGAGTTTTTTATTTTGGAGTACAGCAAAGGACTTTGATGTTTCAAAACCCTAATTTAAGTTTTGGCCTTCAATACCTTACTGAGTTATTGGACAAAGGTTTGTCCTTCTCCTCTATAAAGGTTCATGCTGCAGCAATTTCTGCTCACTATGACGGACCCACCTTTATTTTCATCCTTTGTTTAAGCAATTCTTAGAGGGCAAAGAATATAAGCCCCCCATAGAGCTCCTACTCCTGCTTGGGATCTCAATTTTGTGTTGGAGAAACTCACTCTAAAACCCTTTTTGAGCCTGCAGCACCCGAGTTGAAATTTTTTCATGGAAGACTGCTTTTTGTTGGCCATTACCTCAAAGAAGGGTTTCTGAATTACAGGCCCTTATGGCAGTTGACCCTTTTCTTAATTTTCCAAAGGATAGGGTTCTTTACTAATCCTTCTTTATGCCTAAAGTGGTTTCTAGTGTGGCTTTAAACCAAACTATTCATTTGCCTACTTTTATGCAAACCCCAAAAAAAAGGGGGAAAGATTTTGCACACTTTGGATATACACGGGCAGTTGCATATTATTTGAGCAGAACTAAAGGGTTCAGGCAGTCTCAGCATTGTTTGTTTTTTGCTTTGGGTTCTCAGGGCAAACCTGTTTCAAAACAAACTATTTCTAAGTGGATTGGTTTTGTATTGCTTTCTGTTATTCCCATCATGGTAAGGAGATTCCAGCTGGGATTAGGCCTCATTCAACTAGGGCTACTGCCACTTCTACAGCTTTTTGAAGGGGGGCCCAAAGATAATTTGGAGGGAGCTACTTCGAGTTCAGTGCATACTTTTCTAAGCATTACCACCTTCCACTTTACTCTAAATCTAGGGCTGGATTTGCCACTGCAATTTTACAGGTCATTTTGGCAGCTCCTAATGCTTTATAGTTTTGCCATCCCCCCTTACCTCTGCTTTGGGATTCTACCCATATGTAAGGACTGCAGCAATGTGAGATGAAGAACATAGTACAGTTTTGTACCTACCATAAATGTAGATGTTCAAGATCCACATTGCTGCATCCTCCTCCCCTGTTGTTGAAGGTGGTGGTGGGTTTGTGTTTACTATTGTAAATATGGTTAGTGCACGGTGGTTGGTTAGTTTTGCTGGTTTTGGCTTTGGCCTTTCTTGTTAGGGCCTTCTGACATCTGGGGCAAGAAAAGACTGAGGATATGTCGTCATGCGCTTTTGTACCCTGACGTCCTGATGTCAGTTTTAGCGCCTTGACCGCGCAGTCTAAACTTTGGTATTCGCCGACCGGAAGGGACTACCCATATGTAAGGACTGCAGCAATGTGGATCTTGAACATCTACATTTATGGTAGGTACAAAACTGTACTTTTCTCAGGAGGCAAGAAAGCCTACTACCAAATCTTGTATTGCAAAATGGAAAGATGTACTATAGGTGTCTGGCTTCATAACAGGAGCAGTACAGGCTAATACCCAATGATCATCTCTATTAGTGTGAGCTGTTGATGTGTAGCCTAGCATGCTCCTCAATTTCAGCCCCATTTGCTGCCTATCTCTGGATCGCCCTCTTCTGGACAGACTCGTAAAGCAGTACTCGTGTACTCCACCTGAAAACTGCCTTGAAGGCTATCACCCTGCTTGGGATCTCCTTTAGCAGCAGCCTGCTTCTGTCAAATTCTGACTGGAAATTTTACTATATGATGATGTCCTTCAAATTCTCTACTGTTGGATTACAGATCTTCAGATCCACTCTCCTGCTTTTTCCAGACTTCAGATCCAGTCTCAGCTTCTTTCACTTCCATTCAATCATTACCTATAACTTCTCAGATTATATTTGCTCAACAGTCAGATGGAAGATTTTCACTTCTGGAACTGTAAGGAAGTTTATTTTGTTTAATTCCTTCCTTTTCTTTAGTATTGTAGTTATAGCCATAGTTTTCTATCTTTTCCCTCTTACCTATGGCTGTTTGTTGCTGTGGTTCTCCTACTTTAGTGTTATGTGGTTGCTGCTTATGCCTTTTATCAGTCTCTTGGCTTGCCTTTCCCTTGTGATGCTTCCCTCTGTAAAGGATTCCATTATACTGAATTGTCTGTATCTTGCCTTCTAGTGTTTTCTCCTTGGATTGTAAAGGATTTCCTACCTTATGCTGGTTGCTTCCCCCCACCTCTGCAGCATGTGCCATTTATTTTCTCTTCAGCGTCTTTCTGGCCCGGGTATCTCGGTGCTGCCACCCTTTAATAATAATATATATAAAAAAAATATATTTTATATGGTTTACAATCACTAAGTCGATGTGTGCGATCAACATATGTAATCAGGTAGCAGACCATTATGCAAGTACTATTTGCAACCTTAGAATAGCAACGCATCAGTTTAATTGATCGCACTAAGGGGGATTAAATGTACCATTTCTCAGTGTTAGTCTGATGTCAGAGTTTGCATAATATATCAGGGTTGCTAACATGTTAAATATTATTGCAGCCCATTTGTAAATTGAAATGTTGACATTGACTTCACTGAAATTCTAAGTTGGCATTTACGTGGTGATGGATTATCATTTCTTGGATATCTACTTTCCACAGTATGTCTAAATGGATAGTAAACTAATATTTTGTGTATGTATATATATATATATTATATATATATATATATATTGTGTGTGTGATATATATATATATATGTGGTAAAATTTATATATATATATATATATGTATATATCGCATATATATGTATATATATGTATATATGTATATAATGCATATATATATATGTATATATATGTATATATGTATACACGCATATATATATGTATATATGTATATATATGTATATATATGTATATAATGCATATATATATATATATATATATATGTATATATATGTGTGTATATATATGTACATAATGCATATATATTACATATATTACATGCATATATACATATGTATATTATCGCATATATATATATACATATACATGTATATACCCAAGATATTATATATATATTACATACATATGTATATACATGTGCATTATATATATATATATATATGTATATATATATGTATATATATATGTATATATATATGTATATAATGCATATATATATATATATATATGTATGTATATATATATATATATATATATATATATATATATATATATACATATGTATGTATTATATATATATTTTATATATATATATATATGTATGTATATATTATTATATGTATGTATGTATATGTATATACATATATATACATTTTATATATATATATATTGTGTGTAGTATATATACATATATACATATTATACATATGTGTAGTAGTATATATTATTACATATATATTACATATTACATATTATTAAAGATATTACATGTGCAGTTGTGTATGCATATATATACATATATATGTGTGTGTGTATTTTGTGTATATATATATATATATATGTGTGTGTGTGTGTGTGTATATATGTATATATATATATATATATATATATATATATATATATATATATTCGTTTGTGTATATATGTGTGTGTGTGTGTGTGTATATATATATATATTCGTGTGTGTATATATGTGTGTATATATTTATATATGTATATATTATATATATTATTATTATTGATATACATATACATATATATATGATATATATATATATGTATATATATATATATATATATATGATATATATATGTATATATATATATGTATATATATGTATATATATGATATGTATATATATATGGGTATATATATGTATATATGATAATATATGTGTATATATATGATATGTGTATATATATATATATATATATAAGTATATATATATATATATATATATATATATATATATATATATATATGTATATGATATATGTATAATATATATATATATATATATATATATATATATATATATATTATATATATATATATGTATATATGATATATATATATATATATATATGTATATATATATATATTATATATATATATATATATATATATTAATATATATATATATATGATGATATTATATATATATATGATATATATATATATTATATATATATATATATATATATAGTATATATATGATATATATATAATGTATATATATGATGTATATATAATATGTTGAATATATATATGTTATATTTTATATTATATGTTGTATGTATATATATATATATGTGTAATATATGTATATGTTGTGTATATAATATAATATATACACACAGACAACACACACTACAAGAGAGAGACTATCTTGTTTCAGAGCAAGATTCAGTCCAGCTGTTTTAGTTCCTGTACATGCATCTATACAAACCGTTTTCTGTCAACTACCCGATTTTGTATACGATGTTAAAACAATTGTACTTTTCTTTTGTCTTAGATTTTTGCAATTTTTTTTCTCTCGGTAATTTGGCTTTGTTTCGTTGTCTACACTTTATGGTTTGTTACTTCCTTTGTCAGCTTTCTTTTCCTTGTGCTGCTCGAAATCCTTTCTAATCGCTTATCCTTTTGTGTCTCCTCCTTGATGAAATTTTCCATTGGGTGCTTATCTTCGCAGGTTTATTTTAGCGTTTCCTAGTTCTGGCTGTGCCTTTATTTTTAAATAATTAAAAAAAAAATGAGATTGGATAACTGTTAAGTTTTGATAGTCCTTCTGATGAAATTATGGCATTCCTTCATATCCAAGTACCTTATCTACGTTTGACAGCTTCCATTCCTGCCTGATATTTTGGT
>NW_025056126.1:0-7041 GCF_019279795.1 Protopterus annectens | reverse complement strand
CTGTTAAACTTTTTCCTTTTGTAAAAAAGGCCCTTAGTCTCCTATTCATCGACCACCAAAGTCTTTCCAACTTGCGAGGCTAGTGAATAAAGTTTTTGCTAGGACTTTCAGGTTTTGTTTCAATTGGGTTTTGGGCACTGAAACTTTCTTTATGCCATTAACAATCTTCCTCTAACCTCCTCCTGAGGTCTTAGAGCCAGCTGTTCCAGATCATCTGGTGCTGGACTGTACCAGCTCCGGAGTTTTCTTTGGAACCGGTAGTTAACCTGAGCTCTTCAGTGGCTTTGGAACTGGAGACCTCCTGGAGTCATAACTACCCTGTTGGTTCTGGGGAGTAGATCTTGACTCCAGGTTTTTGGAGCAGTCCCTACTCCTTAGAACTTAGTCTTGAGTTAGTTCAGCACCGGATTCTAAGTGACCCTGGTCCAGTGGCAGTGTCTATATTCCGGGCTCCCTTCCCTCTTCGGGGGTGGGGATGGCCTTCAAGGCTATGGCAAGAGCCCTCTCACTTAGTGACTCAACCAGTGGCATCCCCCTCAGAACAGGTACCCCCCCAACTCAGTTATTTCTCCTGCCTCTCCACTGGGACAGCGGGTGCTGAAGTCTCAAATTTCACAGGCCCAGATTCTGTCATCTTCTGATACCTCCCCAGATTATCCCCCTAAGGAGGTCCCTCAGAAAAAAAAGTGCAAGAGGAAGCACTTGGATTGAAGAACACAGATTTCGGTGATGGGGGAAGTGTCCCCAGTCACCTCCTGAAGATGTCTCATTTGGAGACTTCTTAGAAGTTTTAAAACAGAGGGGTGGCTGGGGAATCTGTTTGTCTGCAGGCTTTCAGCACCTACCCATCTGCCTCTTTGGTATCCCCACCTGCTGATCATCTCCTTCAGTTGATTTCACAGTGGAAATGTCAGGCTCCAGACACCATCGAGCCCCTCCCTAAAAGACCTGATAAAATACTATCTACCTCTGAAGATGAGCAATTCTGGGCCAAGGGACTAGCTGTGGATGCAATGGTCATAGCGGCCACCACTAAAAAGGAACTTGCTGAGGAGAGTTCCTCTGTCCGTCCACCCAGTGGGGAGTCTTGGGCTATGGACAGATTTGGGAAGCAGGTTTACATTTAATCAACCTTCACTATAAGATCCTTTTAACTTCTTGGCACATTTCACCAGACTCCAAGGGGATCTGATTAAGGAATTCAGACACCCTGGCGGGAGCTGTAGCTGAGGGAGTCTAAGAAAAAGTGTCTAGCCACCCTGGATTCTGTGTTTAATTCGTTCATGAGGCTAATTGGACATACAGCCGAAGGGACTTCCAGAGCAATGGGTACAGGCATAGCCATAAGGAGACCTGCCTGGATGCGCTTATGTGACTTTGCGGAAACATTCTAGTCTTTTATCAGTGCTCCTTTTGACGGAACATCTTTGTTTGGCTGTAAAGTGAAAGAGACTTTATGCAGGTTTCCAAGGCACACATGGAGGGAGTTCTCCCAGAGGCAGAGGGGAGAACCAAAACGGAAGACGCAGCCCTCAAAGCAGAGGTGGTCCGCAAAACTAGGGCTTCAGGTATTCCTTCCCAGGGAAGCCCTTTCAGCTCTCCTGATTGAGACCCGATTGTCTTCCTCTGGAGGCAGTCAGGGGGGCGCTTGTCCTTGCACCTGAACGTCTGGCTAAATATAACAAATTTTTGGGTGCAACAGATCATATCCAGAGGCTATATAATTCCCTTTTCTCATCCTCCCCCATGTACACAAGAAAATCCCTGATGTTCCACCCAATCAGAGGGATTCAGCAGTGCAAGAAATTCAAAAACTGCTGGACAAAAGAATCATCCAAGAAGTCCCGCCAGACTAGAAAGGATCCGGAACCTACTCTGATTCCTTTTGGTGCCAGAAAAGATAGGGAACTGGAGACTGATTTTGGCTTTCAGTGTGCTGAACAAATTGGTTAGGCAAACCAAGATGTTCTTCATCTCACATTGCTGCAGTCCTTACATATGGGTAGTCCGCTGTCCTCGGTCGGCCCGAATACCAAAGTATTGGGCGCGTCGGTCAACGCTTAAAACTGACATCAGGACGCCAGGGTAAAAGCGCATGACCGCGCATTTCAGTCTTTTGCCGCATGGTCCGATGCAGAAGAGGGGTGCGTGCCGTTGAAATTTTCAATCGAGTTTCAGACCAATCCAAGTTTAAGTACCCGCTAGAATATTTTGGTTTTTCTTGCCTCAGTGTTTACCGATGTCAGAAAAAGTGAATAACTGTATTTCTTGTGGGAAACAGATACCGATAGGGATTATCATTCTTTGTGTATTCCTTGTTTGGGCCTGAGCCGACGGTTGGGTGTCGTTTTGTGCTAGGTTCAATAAACGCACTATTAAGGGTTAGATTGTGCTAGGCTGGTCTTTGGGAAGCGTGCAATTATAATATGCCGCGTTTCTCGCCCCCTTCCAAGAAGGCAAAGCAGTTAAACCCAGGCAAGATGAGTCGTCCTCCGGACGCTGGTTCTTTAGAGGCTTCAGTGGAACGGGTTTTCCAGGTTCTCTGGAGTCTCAGGGAGACTTTGATTTTGCAGGAGGTGGTCTCAGGAGGCAGGTCAGGCTGAAGGGGCTTTCTTTCTGTACCTCCCTTCCTAGGGTGGTTAGGCCTTCTCCTTCTGTTTCAAGGCTTTCCCAGAGGCAGGCCAGTTTAGCTTCTGTTGGTGTCCCCCTAGTTCAGCAGGGTCTGTGCCTAAGAAGCACATGCTTAAAATGGCGAAGATTTGATTACTCTGATTAGAGGTTCTTGCCCCTCCTGATAAGAGGCCTAGGTGGAGCCAGAGTTGGGAAGTTTTGAGCAGGCTTGGATGTTTCAGAATCTTCAGCTGAAGACTTGCAGGAGTACTCTCCTTATTCTGATTTTGATGCAGATGATTCCACTCCTTCTGCTTCTCCTCCAGAGGATTTTTCTTTTTTAGAGACACTTCATTCATGAGGGAACATTTTAAGTGGGAAGGTCAGGACTTTCTGATTCTCGGAAAAGGCTTAGGGAATTTTTTTTTACCCCAGCATAGGCCCTTGGCTATACCCCTGTTCTGGATGTTGTGGAAGATGTGTTTGCAGAGGCTTCACTTAATCCTGATTTCTGCCTCCTGCTCCTGTTAAACCGGATAGGTATTACAGGGTGCCTGAGGCTCATAAATATCTTTATAAGAGTCCTAGGGGACCCAGAAACTATTAGTCAGGGACCTAAGGTGTCAAGGCCTCTGTTGTAAAAATCCGTTCCTCTAGATAAAGAAGCCAGAGCTTTGGATAGATGGGGAAAGAAGGTCTATACATCTTCTACCTTAGCTATGAGGCTTTGAATTGCCAGTTTCATATGTTGAAATATCAAAACTTTCTTTTTTCTCAATTGAAGTCTAAGGTGGATGCTCGGGGGAAGGCATTGAGTGTAAAGAATTACAAGTTTTGGGTGCATGTCTCTGAACAGGTGGGTAAGCATTCTTACAGTGTGGTTTTGATGCTGTGCAGGCCTGCCTGGGGTGGCTGCCACTGGCTCAGTTTTTAGGCACGCCTGGCTGAAGGATCAGAATTTATCTGACCATGTTAAGACAAGGATTTTGGATGCCCTTTTGCAGTCTGATGTGTTGTTTGGTTCACCTGGGGAGTCAGTCTTGAAGAAAATGGAAGACAAGGCTAGGTCTATGACTGTTAAAGATTTTTGAAAGTTCAGCCTCCAAGTTTAGAAAATTGGCCTGCTAAGGGTGGACGATCCTTTTTATGATTCTCAGTCTAGGGGTAGATCTAGCTTGGGGGGGCAGAGCTCAGAGTTTTTCAGGCCTAGAACAGGAGTTCACCTGCACAATCTTGGTGAGGGCGGGGGCCAGCCCTTTTTTAAAAAAATGACCTATTTTTTCAGCTCCCAAATCCTTCTTGCCTGCAGCACCTTTGGGAGGAAGGTTAGCACTTCAAGAAAATTGGATGTTGATTACCCGGGACAAATGGGTATTGGATATCATACACCGGGGTTACAAGTTTTATTTCCATACCTTGCCTCCTTTCAAAGGCATGCCGGACGCCTCCTCAGCAAAGACTAGAGGCTCACAAACAAATTTTTTACTTCAAATGGGGGCCAAACCCGTCCCTCTGCCAGAAGTGGGCCTAGGATTTTATTCCTGTTTCTAGTACCAAAGAAAAAACACGTGGAGACCAATTTTGGATTTATCTATCCTCAAAAATATCTGGACATTCCGTTCAAAATTTTTAAAAGCTTTTACCTCTCGGGCAAAGATCACTGGATGGTGACTCTGGATCTCAAGGAGGCTTACCTTCATGTTCCTATCAGGCCCATTTAGGAAGTTCTGCCCTGGGACTTCACATTATCAGTTCTCTGCATTGCCCTTTGGCTTATCTACTCCCCCAGAGTGTTCACAAGGTTCTGGCTCCAGGGGTATTTTCGGGCTAAGAAAACAAATTATCCTTTTTTGGGCGATTGCCTGATTCTGGCCCCGGGAAACTTTTCATCATCTACAGTATGTGATGGCAGTGTTAAGATGCCTGGGGTATTCTGTGAACAAATAAAGTCCAGTCTAGTACCCTCTCAGGACATGTGCTTTCTGGGTGTGGGCTGAATACAGCATCCCAGATGGCCTTTTGACCCCGGACAAACAAAAAAACTTTCTTTACTTCCCAAATTTTTCTCAGTCCGGCTGACTGCAAGGACAGTCCTTCAAGCCTTGGGGTTCATGGCATCTTGTATTCTGGCTTCCCAATGCCAAACTGCATATGGGGGAAAAGGTATCTCAAAATGTATGGACACAGCACTGCCAAGATTTGGACACTGTCATTCAGATAATACCTTGCATTCAAAAGGATTTTTTTGGTGGGCTCAGGAATGTCACCTAAACAAGGGACCCCGTGACCCGCCAGAGGGAGTCAGATTTTTAAAGACAGATGCCTCAAAAAAGCGGGAGCTCATCTAAAAGGAAAATTTCAAGACACCCCGCCAGACTTCAACATCTAAAATCAACTTGAAGGAGATGTTAGCAGTCCAATTTGTTGATAGCTTTCAAGGATTTACTTCTTCCAGGGCAGGTGTTGATTCAAACAGACAACACAACTGTCATGTGGTACATCCCAAACGGGGAACATTCTTATCCTCTATGCAGGCAAGCAATGGTTTTGTGGGGGGCTGCTCCCAGTTTTCAGCTAAATCTTCAGGCAAGGTTTCTGCCAGGAGCACAGAACTCCTTAGCAGATGTGTTGAGCAGACAAATTATGGATCCCCACGAGTGGAAATTGGATCCTCATGTATTTCAGAGATTGGGGGGGGAACTCCAGACATAGATCTGGCTTCCCACTAAATTACCAGCTGCCCAAAATTTTGCACAAAAGGTTTCATCCCACAGCTTGGAAAGTGGATGCTCTCATTCAATTGGAGCAATCTTCAGTATGCCTTTCCACCTCTGCCTCCTCCCAAAGGTACTCTGAAGGTCAGACAGGACAAGCAAACATGAAAAAGCTCCAGATTGGCCTCCCGCACTGGTACCCATTACTGAGAAGTCTGGAGGGGCCTCCATGGCCTTTGCCTTGATTTCCCTGCTGTCTCAGGAGAACAGTCATTTACTCAATGTCAAACTTCATTTCTCATCTGACAGCCTGGTATCTGTTTTAAACCCCGGGGGGTCTCAGCCCACAACAAGTTTTGAATGTTATTTTGGGGCCAGAAGGCCTAGTACAAGGAAAGTTACGCAGATAAATGGTTATTTTGGAGTACAGAAAAACTTTGATGTTTCTAAACCAATTTAAGTGTGGCTTCAATACCTTACTGAGTTATTGGACAAAGGTTTGTCCTTCCCCTTTAAAAAGGTTCATGCTGCAAATTTCTCCACTATGACTGTGACCCACCATTATTTTCTCACCCTTTTGTTTAAGCAATTCCTTAGAGGGCAAAGAATATAAGCCCCCCGAGAGCTCCTACTCCTGCTTGGGATCTCAATTTTGTGTTGGAGAAACTCACTCTAAAACCCTTTTTGAGCCTGCAGCATCTGCAGAGTTGAAATATTTATCATGGAAGACTGCTTTTTGTTGGCCATTACCTCTGCAAGAAGGGTTTCTGAATTACAGGCCCTTATGGCAGTTGAGCCTTTTAATTTTCCACAAGGATAGGGTGTCTTTGACTAACCCTTCTTTTTGCCTAAAGTGGTTTCTAGGGGGCTTTAAACCAAACTATTCATTTGCCTACTTTTATGCAAACCCCAAAATAAAGGGAAAGGGTTTTGACACTTTGGATATACACAGACAGTGGCGATATTATTTGGAGCAAAGGGTTCAGGCAGTCTCAGCAGTTGTTTGTTTCTTTTTCTTTTTCTCAGGGCAAACCTGTTTCAAAACAAACTATTTCTAATGGATTGTTTTGTATTGCTTTCTGTTATTCCCATCATGGTGAGGAGGTTCGAGCTGGGGTTAGGCCTCATTCCACTAGGGGTACTGCCGCTTCTACAGCTGTTTTGGGGGGGGGTGGCAACTAAAGATATTTTGGGAAACAGCTACTTGGAGTTCAGTGCATACTTTCTCTAAGTTTCCACCTTCCACTTTACTCTAAATCTAGGGCTGGATTTGCCACTGCTTTTTAAAGGGGATTTTGGCAGCTCCTAATGCTTTATAGTTTTGCCATCCCCCTTACCTCTGCTTTGGGATTCTCCCCTATGTAAGGACTGCAGCAATGTGAGATGAAGAACATAGTACAGTTTTGTACCTACCATAAATGTAGATGTTGATCCACATTGCTGCAGTCCACCCTCCCTCCTTCCCTCTGTTGTTGAAGGTGGTGGGTGGTTTGTGTTGTACATATTGTAAATATGGTTAGTGCAGGGGGGTTGGTTGTTTTGGTTTTTGGCTTTGGCCTTTTTGTTAGGCCTTCTGACATCTGGGGCAAGAAAAGACTGAGGAAAGCGCCGGGGCATGCGCTTTTGTACCCTGCGCCTGATGTCAGTTTCGCTTTACCGGGCCCGCCAATACTTTGGTATTCGGGCCGGAACCCAAGAAGGGCTTTTTCCCATATGT
>NW_025056125.1:0-6617 GCF_019279795.1 Protopterus annectens | reverse complement strand
ACAGCTATACTGGGAGATATCCTACACTGGTATGTATCATTGTCCTTTTTTCCCCCCTGGTGACAATACAGCTATACGGGGAGATATCCACACTGGTATGTATCACTGTCCTTTATATCCCTCCGGGTGAAATACAGCATACTGGAGATATCCAACACTGGTATGTATACTGCCCTTTTATATCCCTCCGGGTGAAATACAGATACTGGGAGATACCTACACTGGTATGTATCACTGTCCTTTAATCCCTCCGGGTGACAATACAGCTATACTGGGAGATACCTACACTGGTATGTATCTTTTTAAGGTTCATAGGGGTTCCCAAAGGTTTTCTTTTAGGTTCCTTTTTTATATCTATCTCCAACATTTATCCTACGTTTACCCCCCTTATATGATACTGTGCCCATTAGTTTGTTGTGCCTCTGTCCAGCAGTGACACAGAGATGATTCGGGCCACGATCCCCCACCCAAAGGTCAAGATTTCTTTGAACAGAGCCACAGGCCCCACTGGAGATATTCCACAGCGGGGGTCTCTGGTGTAAATTATCCCCCCCTTTTATATCCTTGGTTGCTCAGTGGTTTTGGTAATTTTTTTTGAGGGGAGCATGTCCATTAATTCTTACATGGTTTTGTCACCCCAATGTCCCCTGAGCAGTTTAACTGAAAGAGCTGGAGTTTCTTCAATTAATACAGATTTTGGAGTCCTTTATCCTTGAGGAATTTTTCTAACTGGATGTGGGGAGAAAATCCTAAGGGGGTTTGTAATCATTGGTCTGATAAGTGAAGAGTGGGACAATACCTCACTAGATCTGGTGAAATTTTTGATCAGGTGGGCAATGTAAAGGGGCTTTCTAACCACCATCCTGAGTGTCAAAAAAACCCCCAACCCGGGGCCCCCGGGCCCCGATAACTTCTTATCCCTGATATCCTACACTGGTTTGTATCACTGTCCTTTACATCCCTCCTGGTGACAATACAGCAGTACTGGGAGATATCCTACACTGGTATGTATTACTGTCCTTTTCATCCCTCCTGGTGACAATACAGCTGTACTGGGGGATATTCCCCACACTGGTATGTTTTCTGTCCTTTACATCCCTCCTGGTGACAATACAGCTTTTGGGAGATATCCTACACTGGTATTTTACTGTCCTTTTTAAACCCTCCTGGTGACAATGCAGCCCGGGAGATATCCTAACTGGTATGTATCACTGTCCTTTAATCCCCCCTGGTGACAATACAGCAATACTGGGAGATACCTACACTGGTATGTATACTGTCCTTTTAAACCCTCCTGCTGACAATACAGCTAAAGTGGGAGATATCCACACTGGTATGTATCACTGTCCTTTAATCCCTCCTGGTGACAATACAGCTACTGGGAGATATCCTACACTGGTATGTATACTGTCCTTTAATCCCTCCTGTGACAAAAAGCTATACTGGGAGATATCCTACACTGGTATGTATTACTGTCCTTTACATCACTCCTGGTGACAACACAGCTGTACTGGGAGATATCCTACACTTGTATGTGTTACTGTCCTTTACATCCCTCCTGGTGACAATACAGCTGTACTGGGAGATATCCTACACTGGTATGTAACACTGTCCTTTACATCCCTCCTGGTGACAATACAGCTATACTAGGAGATATCCTACACTGGTATGTATCACTGTCCTTTACATCCCTCCTGGTGACAATACAGCTGTACTGGGAGATATCCTACACTGGTATGTATTACTGTCATTTACATCCCTCCTGGGGACAATACAGCTATACTGGGAGATATCCTACACTGCTATGTATTACTGTCCTTTACATCCCTCCTGGGGACAATACAGCTGTACTGGGAGATATCCTACACTGGTATGTATTACTGTCCTTTACATCCCTCCGGGGGACAATACAGCTATACTGGGAGATACCCTACACTGGTATGACCTGTCCTTTATATCCCTACTGGTGACAATACAGCTATACTGGGAGATATCCTACACTGGTATGTATCACTGTCCTTTACATCCCTCCTGATGACAATACAGCTATACTGGGAGATATCCTACACTGGTATGTATCACTGTCCTTTATATCCCTCCTAGTGACAATACAGCTATACTGGGAGATATCATACACTGGTATGTATCACTGTCCTTTATATCCCTCCTGGTGACAATACAGCTATACTGGGAGATATTCTACACTGGTATGTATCACTGTCCTTTATATCCCTCCTGGTGACAATACAGCTATACTGGGAGATATCCTACACTGGTATGTATCACTGTCCTTTATATCCCTCCTGGTGACAACACAGCTATACTGGGAGATATCCTACACTGGTATGTATCACTGTCCTTTATATCCCTCCTGGTGACAATACAGCGATACTGGGAGATATCCTACACTGGTATGTATCACTGTCCTTTATATCCCTTCTGGTGACAATACAGCGATACTGGGAGATTTCCTACACTGGTATGTTTTACTGTCCTTTATTCTTCTCCTGGTGACAATGCAGCTGTACTGGGAAATATCCTACACTGGTATGTATCACTGTCCTTTATATTCCTCCTGGTGACAACACAGCTGTACTGGAAGATATCCTACACTGGTATGTATCACTGTCCTTTATACTCCTCCTGGTGACAATACAGCTGTACTGGGAGATATCCTACACTGGTATGTATCACTGTCCTTTATATCCCTCCTGATGACAATACAGCTATACTGGGGGATATCCTACACTGGTATGTATCACTGTCCTTTATATCCCTCCTGGTGACAATAGAGCTGTACTGGGAGATATCTTACACTGGTATGTATCACTGTCCTTTATATCCCTCCTGGTGACAATACAGCTGTACTGTGAGATATCCTACACTGGTATGAATTACTGTCCTTTATATCCCTCCTGGTGACAATACAGCGATACTGGGAGATATCCTACACTGGTATGTATTGCTGTCTATATATCCTCCTGGTGACAATAAAAGCAATACCAGGAGATATCTACACTGGTATGTATCACTTCCTCCTTTGCATCCCTCCTGGTGAAAAGCCAGCTATACTAAGAATATCCTACACTGGAGTAGCAACCTGTCCTTTATAGCCCTCAATGACAATACAGCTATACCAGGAGATATCTGCCTGGTATATCACTGCCCTTTATGTCCCTCCTGGTGACAATACAGCTGTACTGGAGATATCCACCAGCAGCATGTATTACAGTCCTTCCATATCCCTCCTGGTGTCATACAGCTATTGCTGGGAGTTGTCATACACTGTCGGGTATGTATTGCTGTCCTTTATATCCCTCCTGGTGACAATACAGCTATATTAGGAGATATCACCACACACTGGGTATGTATCACTCCTTACGTCCTCCTGGTGACAATACAGATGCTACTGGGAGATATCCTACACTGGTATATGTATCACTGTCTTCATATCCTACTGGTGACAATACAGCTATCTGGGAGATATCCTACACTGGTATGTATCACTGTCCTTTACATCCCTCCTGGTGACAATACAGCTATACTGGGAGATATCCTACACTGGTATGTATCACTGTCCTTTATATCCCTCCTGGTGACAATACAGCTATACTGGGAGATATCCTACACTGGAATGTATCACTGTCCTTTATATCCCTCCTAGTGACAATACAGCTATACTGGGAGATATCATACACTGGTATGTATCACTGTCCTTTATATCCCTCCTGGTGACAATACAGCTATACTGGGAGATATCCTACACTGGTATGTATCACTGTCCTTTATATCCCTCCTGGTGACAATACAGCTATACTGGGAGATATCCTACACTGGTATGTATCACTGTCCTTTATATCCCTTCTGGTGACAATACAGCGATACTGGGAGATATCCTACACTGGTATGTATCACTGTCCTTTATATCCCTCCTGATGACAATACAGCAATACTGGGAGATATCCTACACTGGTATGTATACTGTCCTTTATATACCTTCTGGTGACAATGCAGCTGTACTGGGAGGTATCCTACACTGGTATGTATCACTGTCCTTTATATCACTCCTGGTGGCAATGCAGCTGTACTGGGAGATATCGTACACTGGTATGTATTACTATCCTTTACATCCCTCCTGGTGACAATACAGCTACACTGGGAGATATCCTACACTGGTATGTATCACTGTCCTTAACAACCCTCCTTGTGACAATGCAGCTGTACTGGGAGATATCCTACACTGGTATGTATCACTGTCCTTTATATCCCTCCTGGTAACAATACAGTGATACTGGGAGATATCCTACACTGGTATGTATTACTATCCTTTATATCCCTCCTGGTGACAATACAGCTATCCTGGGAGATATCCTACACTGGTATGTATCACTGTCCTTTACATCTCTCCTGGTGACAATACAGCTATACTGGGAGATATCATACACTGGTATGTATCACTGTCCTTTACATCCCTCCTGGTGACAATACAGCTATACTGGGAGATATCCTACACTGGTATGTATCACTGTCCTTTATATTCTTCCTGGTGACAATACAGCTGTACTGGGAGATATCCTACACTGGTATGTATCACTGTCCTTTATGTCCCTCCTGATGACAATACAGCTGTACTGGGAGATATCGTACACTGGTATGTATCCTTACTTATTCCCTCCTGTGACAATACAGCTATACTGGGGATATCCTACACTGGTATGTATACTGTCCTTTATTCCCTCCTGGTGACAATAAGCTGTACTGGGAGATACCCTACACTGGTATGTTCACTTCCTTTAATCCCTCCTGGGAAATACAGTGTACGGGGAAATATCCTCCTGGTAAATTTACTGTTTTTATACCCCTCCTGGTAAATACGTCTAATTTCCTCCTGGTATTATTACTGATACCCCTCCTGGTAAATAACTCTAATTTCCTCCTGGTAATCATTTCCCCAATCCCCTCCTGGTAAAATAACTTCTAAAATTCCCCTGGTAATCACTTTTTTAATCCCTCCTGGTGAAATACGGTTCTAATTTCCTCCTGGTAATCACTTTTTTATATCCCACTGGTAAATCACTTCTAATTTCCTCCTGGTAATCATTTTTTAATCCCTCCGGGTAAATCACTTCTAATTTCCTCCCTGGTAATCACTTTTTTATACCCCTCCTGGTAAATAACTTCTAATTTCCTCCTGGTATTCTTTTTTATACCCCTCCTGGTGAAATACGTCTAATATCCTCCTGGTAATCACTTTTTTATACCCCTCCTGGTGCTCACTTCTAATTTCCTCCTGGATTACACTTTTTTAATTCCTAAAAAAAAAGGGGGTATATCCTGGTAATCACTTTTTTTAACCCCTCCTGGTAAATCACTTCTAATTTTCTCAGGGATTACACTTTTTTATACCCCTCCTGGTAAAATCACTTCTAATTTTCTCCTGGTAATCACTTTTTTAATCCCTCCTGGTAAAACACTTCTAATTTCCTCCGGGTTTTAATCACTTTTTTATTTTCCTCCGGGTTTTAAAAACCTAATTTCCTCCTGGTAAAAACCCATATCCCTTGGTAAATACGTCTAATATCCTCCTGGTAATCACTTTTTTATATCCTCCTGATGAAATACGCCTAATTTCCTCCTGGTAATACGTTTTTATATCCTCCGGTAAATAACTGTCTAATTTCCTCCGGGTTTTTTTTCCCCATACCCCTCCTGGTAAATAACTGTCTAATTTCCTCCTGGTAATCACTGTTTTTAATCCCTCCTGGTAGAATCACTTCTAATTTTCCTCCTGGTAATCACTGTTTTTATACCCTCCGGTAAATAACTTCTAATTTCCTCCTGGTAATCATTTTTTATACCCCTCCTGGTAAAAATCCCCCCTTGGGAATACCTAACTGGGGTATTTTCCTTTATTTCCGGGTCTAACTTCTGGGAATACCTAACTGGAGTACCCTTTCCTTTTAAATTTCCGGGTCTAACTTCTGGGAATACATAACTGGAGTACCCTTTCCTTAATTCCTGTCTAACTTCTGGGAATACCTAACTGGAGTACCCTTTCCTTTATTTTTCCGGGTCTACACTTCTGGGAATACCTAACTGGAGTACCCTTTCCTTTATGTTCCTGTCTACACTTCTGGGGAAATACACGGGTATGAAGATATCCTCCTGATGAAATACTTTTTTGGGGTTCCTCCTGGTAATCACTGTTTTTATACCCCTCCTGGTAAATAACTGTCTAATTTCTCCTGGTAATCATTTTTTATATCCTCCTGGTAAATAACTGTCTTAATTTCCTCCTGGTAAATTTACTGTTTTTATACCCTTTCCTGGTGAAAATACACCTCTGGGAATACCTAACTGGAGTATTACTTTATATTCCGGGTCTACACTCTGGGAATACCAACTGGAGTACCCTTTCCTTTGATCCCTCCTTAAAATCCTTACAAAACCAACTGGAGTATTTTTCCTTTATGTCCGGGTCTACACTTCTGGGAATATTTTAACTGGTTTTACCTCCCTTTATTTCCGGGTCTACACTTCTGGGAATACCTAACTGGGGTATTACTTTTTTATCCCTCCTTTAACCCCGGGAATACATTAAACTTTTATTTTTCCCT
>NW_025056124.1:0-6402 GCF_019279795.1 Protopterus annectens | reverse complement strand
CCCATTTTTTTATAAAAGGGGGTTTTGTTTAAAACTGGGGTATTTCTGTTTTTTTTTTTTTGCTTTTGTTTTCTGAAAAAAAAACAAAATTTTTATTCTTTCTTTGTTTTCCGCCTTTTTTTATTTTTTTAAGCTAGAATAGTGCAGGTTCAGAGCTTGCTGATCCCTGGGCTTTGTTTGCAGTTCCTGTTACTGAATCTTTACCTAATTTGGGACAGAGGGGGTTTCCCCTTGTTACCAGTGGGAGTGGGAAGCATTGAGCTGCCTGTTGGTCCAGTTTTGTGAGGTTTCAGCCAGTAACTTGTAGTTTATTGGTCGTTTTGGGCCAGCCTTCTTTCAGCCCCTGATATAAAAACGCTAAAGCTTTTGTTGTACCTACTCAGGACAGATCCTCGTGGAGGGGAGCAGAGTAATCCAAGCCAGAGAGAGGTAAAAAGCGATTTACCTGATTTAAGTATAATTTTGTGGCTTTCCACTTCTATTTATCTAGCAACTGTATTTCGCCTGCTTGCTGATACATTGTTACTGTTTTTCTGCATTTATTCTTTTTTTGCACTTGTTTCTCAATTTGTTACTTTTAAAATCTGTAACTGTTGCAAATTGTTTGTGTAGGCTGTGATAGGGGATAAATAGCAATTATAAGTGATTAGTGTATCTGTTTCTGCTTGTTATCTGAAAAAAAAATCAAAAAAAGTCTCTTGTTTTCCCGCCTTACTAAGCTAGAATAGTCCAGTTTCAGAGCTTGCTGATCCCTGGGCTTTGTTTGCAGTTCCTGTTACTGAATCTTTACCTAATTTGGAACAGAGGAGGTTCCCTTGCTTACCAGTGGGAGTGGGAAGCATTGAGCTGCCTGTTCGTCCAGTTTTGTCAGGTTTCAGCCGCTAACTTATTTAGTTTTGGGCCAGTTCCTAGCTTTTTTCAGCCCCTGATATAAAAGCTAAGCTTTTGGTTTGTACCTACTCAGCACAGATCCTCGTGGTGGCCAGCAGAGTAATCCAAGCTTCAGAGAGCTAAAAAAGTGACTTTACCTGATTTAAGTATAATTTTTGTGGCTTTCCACTTCTATTTATCTAGCAACTGTATTTCGCCTGCTTGCTGATACATTGTTACTGTTTTTCTGCATTTATTCTGTTTTTGCACTTGTTTCTCAATTTGTTACTTTTAAAATCTGTAACTGTTGCAAATTGTTTGTGTAGGCTGTGATAGCCGATTTATAGCATTTATAAGTGTTTACTGTATCTGTTTCTGCTTGTTTTCTGAAAAACAAAAAAAAAAATATCTCTTTTTTTCCCCCTTACTAAGCTAGAATAGTCCAGTTTCAGAGCTTGCTGATCCCTGGGCTTTGTTTGCAGTTCCTGTTACTGAATCTTTACCTAATTTGGAACAGAGGAGGTTCCCTTGCTTACCAGTGGGAGTGGGAAGCATTGAGCTGCCTGTTGGTCCAGTTTTGTGAGGTTTCAGCCAGTAATTTGTAGTTTATTGGTCGTTTTGGGCCAGTTCCTAGCTTCTTTCAGCCCCCTGATATAATACTAGTTAGATGCACGCGCGTTTTTTGGCTTGTTCCTACTCAGCACAGATCCTCGTGGTGGCCAGCAGAGTAATCCAAGCTTCAGAGAGCTAAAAAAGCGACTTTACCTGATTTAAGTATAATTTTTGTGGCTCCAGCTTTATTTATCTAACCGCTGTATTTCATACTCAACGCTGCAAATGCATTTGTACTATTTTCTGCATTTTATTCTGTTTTTACTTGTTTCTCAATTTGTTACTTTTTAAAATCTGTAACGTGCAAATTGTTTGTGTAGGCTGTGATAGCCGATTCCCTTAACGATATAGTGTTTACTGTATCTGTTTCTTGCTTGTTTTCTGAAAAAAAAATATCTCTTGACCACGCCTTCAGAAAGCTAGAATAGTCCACAGTTTCAAGAGCTTGCTGATCCCTGGGCTTTGTTTGCGATTCCTGTTGGCTGAATCTTTACCTAATTTGGAACAGGAAGTTCCCTTGCTTACCAGTGGGGTGCAGTGAGCTGCCTGTTGGTCCCAGTTTTGTGAGGAATTTCAGCCAGCAACTTGTACTGTATTGGTCGTTTTGAGCCAGTGACTAGCTTCTTTCTGCCGCCTGACATAAAAAACGCTTTCTGTTTTAAAAGCGAGCTGCTACTGTTGCACACTAGGGCAGCCCCGGTTAAGCAGATTTAAACTATTAGGGCTACCTAAATTACACTCTTCAAATTTTCCCTTAAAACTACCTTCCTCGAACTATACTACTGATCTAATCAGCGTATCCTATAACTAAAAAGATCATCTCTACTTGTCTCCAAGTAGACTATTCTCTATCTGTTAAACCTAGCACTTGCTCCTACAGTACTTATTACCTTGATACGGCACTCTTGTCATAGATAGTACCCCAAAAAGGCAACCCCCCATTTCTCCGTCACCCACGTCCCCCGGAATCTTTTTTTAAAGTTTTTCGTCTATCCTTCTAGCATGTCGAGGGATCAGTTGCTAGTGTCCTCTCCTGCTCAGCTGGTGAACCTGGGAATATTGAGGCAATGTTACAATTGCCTCATGTACACAGACAACCCTCTCCTCCTCCCACAAAACACAAATACATGC
Source organism: Protopterus annectens (assembly GCF_019279795.1). NCBI lineage: Eukaryota > Metazoa > Chordata > Ceratodontiformes > Protopteridae > Protopterus > Protopterus annectens. The sequence continues at coordinate 3,789 of NW_025056124.1, read as the reverse complement.
GGGAGATGCAACTATCGGCCAAACAGGAGGCTGAGCCTACTCAACATAGGACTGGCAAGACCAGTCAGGAGGAGAAGGTTACCACACACACTATAGACCCAGTCTCACATAGTACCATTACAACCTCAAATCATACACATAAACACACAAAGACATACTGGAGGCTCTGATCAAAAATCTACCAAAACAGCAGAGGCCACCAAAGCAGACACCCAAACAACCACCACCTCAGAACACAACACCTGCAACACATAGACCTCACAGTCAGAGTGTCAAACAGTCACAGCCCTTAAGGCCAAACACAATGCCAGACACACTAGTCATTGGTGACTCCATAGTCAGACACACGGGCGTCCGCCACCAGACTGAGTAAGGAGAAGGTCACAGTAAGCTCCCTGTCGGGGCTAGAATCCGCCACAAAACCAAAGCAATCAGGTCTCTCAAAAGCAGGTACAAATATGACTCAGTCATTGGCCACGCTGGTGAAAACGACCTGGGGCGCCTCCTTGGACTACATGAAAAGAGACATTGAGGAGCTCTCTGATTATGTAGCCCAGGCAGGTATGACCCTGACCTTGAGCAGTATCCTACCTTCACCAAGAATGATGCCACAATACAGAGATAAGATGATCAGCTTTAACAATTGGCTTAAACACTGGTGTCATTCAAAGGGGATCCAGTATCTGTCTGCCTGGGATGACATGCTGGACAAGCCACGCTGTTAAGGGCGGCTTGCACCTGTCCCCCCTGGGTTTCCCGGATATTGGCAAAGGCTCTTGCCACCCCATAGTGCCTTTTTAGGCAAGGCTCAAATTCTAAACCTACCACCCTAGAACACAAAAAGGAAAAACTAAGGGTAATGCTGCTCAATGCCAGAAGTCTAAATCTCAAAATGCACCGAGGCCCTTCTCAGTATGGAGAACATCGATGTCTGTGCTGTGACAGAAACCTGGTTCAAGGCTCCTGAGAGCACCCCAGCACTATCAGGTTTTACCTCATATCATGCTTTCGGGCCCCAAAATCTGGACAATACCAAGAAAGGAGGGGGGGTATCCATATTCATCAAGGACACCCACACCTCAAGACTGGTGGCAACGCACGATGCATCGGAGACCATCCAGGTGCAATTAACCATAGGCAAGACTGCTCTGCAAATTGTAGCATGTTACAGGCCCCCCTCACAAACTCAGGAACCTCACATGGCCTTCCTGAAAACACTAGGGGGGATAAATGTATCACCAAACACCATCATACTAGGTGACTTCAATTACCCTAATATAGACTGGGAACACTACTCAAGCCCAAACACCCTAGCCCAAAAGTTCCTGGAATTCATAAACTCAAATGCCATGGAACAACTAGTCACCATCCCCACAAGAGGAGATAACATACTTGATCTCCTCATCCCCAACATGGGAGCCCAAAGTTCAACACCGGGAGTATACCCCCCACTGGTGAGATCAGATCACAAACTAATCTCGCTGGAGGGCCTCATCCCCCCCCCACCTGAAATAAAAAAGACCACAGTAAAGAACTTCTCAATAGCCGACTTCACACTTCTAAAGACTAGTGTGGTCTCCTTTAAGGCCCCGAGCGGAAAACAGTACTCAACCCGCTGAATCACTTACAAATGCCTTCTACCAGCACCTGCAGGACTGCATGGATAAGGCAATCCCAAGCAAAACAAAGACTCTTTGTACCAAAGGCAAGCGTCCCCGTCTGGTGGACCCCAGCCATAAACAAACTCTACAACAAAAAGGGGGAAGCTACTACAAGATAGAGCAAAATCCTTAAAAGGTAAGACACCCTTGATCACTATAAGTAAAAACTAAGAGCTCTCATAAAATCATCCAAAGCAAATTTGAGAGAAAAATAGCTAAAGACTCAAAAGACAATCATAAGGCCTTCTTTAGCTATGTTAGAAACCTGGGAGGAAACTCCCAGATATGCTCAGAACTAGTTCAAAATGATGTGAAGATTACTGATCCTACAGACATTGCCAACATACTGGCTGACAGGTTCAGTGCAAACTTCTCCCCCCCCCCAAAAAGGAGAGATATCTATACCAACGATTGCAGCCCCCAAACATCTCCAGCCCAAGTGAGAACTGCTCTATACAAAGCAAAAACACAGCATCCATGGGACCTGATGGTGTCCCCGGCTGTGTGCTCCATGAACTCAATGAGGAATTAAACCCACAGCTAGGACAGCTGTTTAATCAAAGTCTTACCTCTGGATACGCAAACCCCGGAGTGGCGCACTGCAACTGTGGTCCCACTTCACAAAGGCGGTGCCTCCACCGACCCTGGAAATTACCGGCCCCTTAGCTTGACAAGCCTTATCTGCAAAGCCATGGAGAGGATCATAATGGACCTCATAAATAAAGACATAGGGAATTTGCAGACTTTGGATCCAACCCAGTTTGGCTTTGTCAAAGGCAGATCATGCCTTTTAAACTTGGTTGACTTTTTAAACAGTCACCAAAGCCATTGATGAGGGGAAAAGGGAGTCCATACAGCCTACCCATTTGGGTATCATTGAAAAACTCATCAGCTTAAATGTTAACCCATACATCACAAGATGGGTTGCAAACTGGCTGAGTGACAGAACCCACAGGGTCAGAGTTGCTGGCGCCATGTCAGACTCAAAGCCTGTCACAAGTGGTGTCCCACAGGGCTCAGTCCTGGGCCCACTCTTGTTTGGCATCTACTTTTCAAATACAAGCAAACACAGGAGGGTTATGGCTGACAAAGTTTGCAGATGACTGCAAACTGGGCCATAGTAGAAAACACATCTGACACAGATATCCTTCAGAAGGGTCTCACAGAAACGGATAACTGGTGCCAGAGCCAGCCTAAAGTTAAATGCCAAAAATGCATAGTCATACCCTTCGGGAAAAACAAGGTTACCCCTAGCTACCAAATAGGTGGCAATCCACTGAGCACAGAAGAAGTTATCAGGGACCTGGGGACCCAGGTTGATAGTAGTCTGTCATTCGACACCCATGTAGCTAAAGTAGTTAGGAAGACCTTCTACATTGCCCACCTTATCATGAAGGGATTCTCATCTAGATCAAGGGAGGTCATAGTCTCCCTTTACTCATCACTCATCAGACCAATGATTGAGTACAATGCCCCATTCGAATGTATCTGACCCGACACTTGCAGCAGCTGGAGAGGCCACAAAAGTTCCTCACCAAAAGGATAAAGGGTCTCAAAATCTGTCCTATGCTGCCCGACTGAAAGAACTCCAGCTCTATTCAGTCGCACCGCTTGCTCAGAGGTGACCTTTGCCTAACATACAAGGCCATGTCAAACCCAGATTTGATGAATATGCTTCACCTCAAAAATCTAGATCCATCAGAGCCACAAGGGCGGGAGACTTAAACCTCGACACGGCTATTAATAGGACGTGCTGGAGGGATAGATTCATCACCCAAAGACTCCCTATGCTGTGGAACAAAATCCCGGTACATGTGAGGCAGAGCACCTCGCTGGCCTTGTTCAAGAGAAATCTTGACCAATGGATGGGAGATCGCAGATATACCCCAATGTCACTGCTCGACAGAGGCACAGCAAATAATGGGTATAGTTCCCCATACTAAAGGGGTGGCGTAAGCCACAAAACGATGGGCTAGGCTTGTAAATGCCCTCGGGCAGATAGCCTAGTATGAACCTATGAACCTATGAACCTATTAATGTCAAATGTTTGCCTCCCTTCCACAAAACTACATTGATACATATCTATCAATTTTGGCACATCATTTGCCATTCTTTAGCTGTTAGACAA
>NW_025056123.1:0-7599 GCF_019279795.1 Protopterus annectens | reverse complement strand
TAAGGTAACAACACTGCAGGTGAAGCACTATTCTCCCATAACGTTGTTAAATCCTTTTTATCTCTAAGGTAACAACACTGCAGGTGAAGCACTATTCTCCCATAACGTTGTTAAATCCTTTGTATCTCTAAGGTAACAACACTGCAGGTGAAGCACTATTCTCCCATAACGTTGCTAAATCCTTTGTATCTCTAAGGTAACAACACTGCAGGTAAAGCACTATTCTCCCATTAAAACTTCAGCTTGGCAAGCTAAGAACTTGGTTATATTCAACTGGACGTATAAGAGAATTTAAGTACCTTTTTATGCACTTTTTCTTTTAAAAAATACAGTATTTAAATTGATTTAAACTGTGTATGAAGGAGTGTTGAAGGAATTTTTAACTGGTTATTCTGCTCTTCAGTAACTTGAACTAAAAGCTAGTGTTGGCTGAATTTTGTTATTTGCTAGTAATTACAGGTGTGGGGTAGCCACATTCAGTGATTTCTGTCCTTGCATATTTAAACTGGTGCATGTGAAATAATTCCTGCTTTAAAACTTCAGCTTGGCAAGCTAAGAACTTGGTTATATTCAACTGGACGATAAGAGAATTTAAGTCCCTTTTTTATGCACTTTTTTTTTAAAAATACAGTATTTAAATTGATTTAAACTGTGTATGAAGGAGTGTTGAAGGAATTTTTAACTGGTTATTCTGCTCTTCAGTAACTTGAACTAAAAGCTAGTGTTGGCTGGATTTTGTTATTTGCTAGTAATTACAGGTGCGAGGTAGCCACATTCAGTGATTTCCTGTCCTTGCATATTTAAACTGGTGCATGTGAAATAATTCCTGCTTTAAAACTTCAGCTTGGCAAGCTAAGAACTTGGTTATATTCAACTGGATAAAAGAGAATTTAAGTACCTTTTATGCACTTTTTCTTTAAAAATACAGTATTTAAATTGATTTAAACTGTGTATGAAGGAGTGTTGAAGGAATTTTTAACTGGTTATTCTGCTCTTCAGTTATTCCCACCCAGTTTTTGTTTTGGTGTTAATCTTAGTGGCATTGAAACTGCCCGCCCCTCAGCCTGCCTCTGGGCCCATCTCATTTGCTCACTCAACTGAGTGCAGTGAGATCATATTCTGATTTCAGGCACTCCTACTGTGTACAAAGAGAGCATCTGGGAAATAGAAAAAAAAAAATTAAGCTTATTTCCTGCCTTTCTTGTTAAGTGGTACAGACTATTTGTAGGCTTCTGAGCACCCAAGCTCTTCTGTGTTTGAGGGAAGCCTTCTAGCTTGTTTTTTTCTTGTAACTAGCCAGTTTTCTAGTTTCAGCACTCAAATCTGTTTCTTTGATCTCAGCACTTGTTCAAAAAAAAAAAAAAAAAAATTAATCTGCTTTTACTGCACTTGTGTTTCTACCTACTTTTTTTTACTTTTGCATCATCTTAAAATACTCAATTGTATTTATTACTGCTTGGTGTAACTCATTCTAAGCCTTTTGGTTTAAACACTTGGGCTTCGGACCAGTTAGTTGTTTTGCACTGAGAGGTTTGTGGTCTGCACTGTTGTGGCAGAACAGGTAGCTTACATCCTTCTAGGTTGAGAACTGCTGATTGAGGGCTCAGTGTCTGTTATTCTAAAAGTGTATTAATTCTGGTTTAAGCACTTGGGCTTTCAAGCCAGTTATTTTACATTAAGAGGGTTCGTGGTCTGCACTCTTGTGGGAGGAGAGGCTGGACTCTGCCCTTCTGAGCTGGGAATTTCTGGTTAAAGGCTTATAGTGCATGCATATCTGAACTGTTTCTTACTGAAGTTGGTGCCCTTGTTTGCTGTGGCATAGACTGGATTCGGGCCTGCTGGATCTAGCTTTGTTTGTGTAACTTGAGCACTAATCCAGACATTCTCTAAAGTATTCAATGGTATTTATTACTGCTTGGTTGTAACTTGATTAAAGTGTAGCTATCATTCAAGTCTTTTGGATTAAGCACTTGGGCTTCAGACCAGTTGTTTTACATTAGGAAGGTTTGTGGCAAGCACTGTGGTGGCAGGACAGGTAGCTTTCATCCTTCTAAGTTGGGAACTGCTGATTGAGAGCCCAGTGTCCAAGTGTATTAGTTCTGGTTTAGGCACTTGGGCTTCAGGCCAGTTATTTTACATTAAGAAGGTTCGTGGTCTGCACTCTTGTGGGAGAAGAGGCTGGACTCTGCCCTTCTGAGCTGGGAATTTTCTGGTTAAAGGTTTATAGTGCCTGAATATTTGAACTGTATCTTACTGAAATTGGTTCACCTTGTTTGCTCTAGCATAGACTAGATCCAGGCCTACTGAATCTAGCTTTGTTTATATACTTGTTGTTTGTTTGCTTGTTATTTCCCTGGAAGCTAATTCACCTAATACAACTTCTCAACGCTTCTGTGGATCACTAGTGATATCTGCATTGCTTACTGTACTTATTTCCTTGTTTCACTTGAAAGAAAGTTACTGTTTGTCATTTTTGCATTTAGTTACTTGTATCACATTGCACTCAAGTTACCTGGCACTTGCTCACTAAAGCAATTATATAAGTCAGCACTAAAAATTAAAAGCACTACACCCTCACTCCCCACTGGCCCTTGTTTTCAATTAAGGATTTCCCAATATTATTCTAGCATGTCCAAAGGTCAGTTGTCAATCTCCTCCCCGGTCCAGCTGGTGAATCTGGGAATCTTGAGGCAATGTTATAACTGCCTCATGTACACAGACAACCCCTCTCCTCCTCCCACATAACAAAAATCAGAGATGCAGCTATTTTGGAGGCTGAGCTCTCTCAACTCGGGACTGGCAAGACCAGACAGGAGGAGAAGGCAACTACACACACCACAAAACCAGCCTCACATAATGCTACCACTCCACTGAATCAAACACATAAACACACAAAGACATACTAGGCTCTGAGAAAAAATTTACCTAAACAGCAGAGGCCTCCAAAGCAGACACCCAAACAACTGCTACCTCAAGACACCCCACAAGCAACACATAAACCACAAAAGCAGTGTGCAAAGCAGTCACAGCCCTTAAGGCCAAATACAACACCAAACATACTTGTCATAGGTGACTCCATAGTCAGACACACTGCGTCCCCCTCACCAGGCTGAACAAGGAGAGGGTCACAGTAAGCTGCCATCGGGGGCTAGAATCCGCCACATAACACAAGCACTGGGTCACTCCCACAAATACAAATATGACACAGACATTTGCGATGCTGGTGTGAACGACCTGAGACGACCTCCCTGGACTCATGAAAAGAGAGATAGGGGGGCTCTCTGATTATCTAGCCCAGGCAGGTATGACCCTAACCCTGAGCAGTATCCTTCCTTCACCAAGAATGATGCCACAATATAGAGACAAGATGATCAGCTTTAACAATTGGCTTAATGTCTGGTGTCATTCAAAGGGGATCCAGTGTCTGTCTGCCTGGGATGACATGCTTGACAAGCCACGCTGCTTAAGGGACGGCTTGCACCTGTCACCCTGGGATTCCGGATATTGGCTAAGACTCATACCAACACCATAGTGCCTTTTTTAGGCAAGGCTCAAATTCTAAACCTACCACCCTAGAAAAAAAAAATGGGAAGAAATTGAGGGTAATGCTGCTCAATGCCAGAAGTCTAAATCTCAAAATGCACGCACTCGAGGCCCTTCTCAGTATGGAGAACATCGATGTCTGTGCTGTAACTGAAACCTGGTTCAAGGCTCCTGAGAGCACCCGGCACTATTAGGTTTTACCTCATATCATGCCCGCCCAAAACCCGGACCACTCCACAAAAGGAGGGGTGTATCCATATTCATAAAGGATACCACACCTCCAGGTTGGTGGCAACGCATGAAGTTTGAAACCATCCAGGTGCAACAAACCCAAATAGGCAAAACTGCTCTACAAATTGTAGCATGCTACAGGCCACCCTCTCAAACTCAGGAACCCCACACAGCCTTCCTGAAGACACTGGAGGGTATAAATGTATCTCCAAACACCATCATATTGGGTGACTTCAACTACCCGAATATAGACTGGGAACATTACTCAAGCCCTAACTTTCTAGCCCAACGGTTCCTGGAGTTCATAAATTCAAATGCCATGGAACAGCTAGTCACTGTTCCCACGAGAGGAGAAAATATACTAGATCTCATTGTCACAAACATGGGGACAAAATGCTCCACACCGGAAGTATATCCCTCATTGGTGAGATCTGATCATAAACTAATCTCACTGGAAATCCACATCCCCCCCCCCCCCCAAACAAAAAAGACCATAGTGAAGAACTTCTCTAAAGCAAACTTCACACTACTCAAGACTGGTGTGGTATCCTTCAAGGCCCCTGAGTCAGAGGAAACCACAACCCAAGCTGCGGAAGCCCTTACAAATGCCTTCTATGAACACCTCCAGGACTGCATGGATCAGGCAATCCCAAATAAAACCAAGACTCTTTCCACAAAGGGCAAACGTCCAGTCTGGTGGACCCCAGCCATTAACAAACTTTACAATAAGAGGAGAAAGCTATTACATGATAGAACAAAATCCATAAAAGGGAAGTCACCCCTGATCATTATTAGTAAAAAAATACGAGCACTCATAAAATCAACTAAGGCCAATTTTGAGAGAAAAATTGCCATGGATTCAAAGGACAATCATAAGGCCTTTTTCAGCTATGTTAGGAACCTGGGTGGAAACTCACAGATATGCTCAGAATTAGTCCAAAATGATACAAAAATCACTGAACCCACAGACATTGCCAACATACTGGCAGACAGGTTCAGTGCAAACTTCACCCCTCTCCCCTAAAGGAAAGATAACTATCCCAGCCGAGTGTAGCCTCCCGGACATCTCAAATGCGCAGGTGAAAGCTGCTCTCTCTCAAGCTAAAAACACAGCATCAATGGGACCGGATGGTGTCCCCGGCTGTGTGCTACGAGCTAAATGAGGAATTAAACCCGCACATAAGGCAGCTGTTTAATCTCAGCCTTACCACAGGATACGTGCCCAAGGTGTGGCGTACGGCAACTGTGGTCCCACTCCACAAAGGTGGCGCCTCTACGGACCCTGGTAATTACCGCCCCATAAGCTTAACAAGTCTAGTCTGCAAAGCTATGGAGAGGATCATAATGGAGCTCATAAACAAAGATATAGGGGACTTGCAGACATTGGACCCGACCCAGTTTGGCTTTGTCAAGGGAAGATCATGCCTTTTGAACTTGGTCGACTTCTTCGAAATAGTCACCAAGGCCATTGATGAGGGAAAGGCAGTCCATACAGCCTACTTTGACCTTGCAAAGGCTTTGTACACAATACCCCACTCGGGTATTGTAGAAAAACTTACCAGCTTAAATGTAAACCCATATGTCACAAGATGGGTTGCAAACTGGCTTAAGGACAGAACCCACAGGGTTAGAGTTGCTGGCGCTGTTCAGACTCCAAGCCGGTCACAAGTGGTGTCCCACAGGGCTCGGTCCTTGGCCCCTATTGTTTGGCATCTACTTCTCAGAAGTACAGGCCAACATGGGAGGACTTTTGACAAAGTTTGCAGATGACTGCAAACTCGGCCCGATAGTGGAAAGTGCATCGGACACTGATATCCTTCAGAAGGGACTCACGGAAACAGATAGCTGGTGCCAGAGCCATGGCCTGAAGTTAAACGCCAAAAAATGTATAGTCATACCCTTCGGGAAAAACAAGGTAACCCCAAGCTACCATATAGGTGGCAATCCACTAAGCACAGAAGAGGTTATCAGGGACCTGGGGACCCAGGTTGACAGTGGCCTTTCTTTTGACACTCACATTGCTAAAGTGGTTAGAAAGACCTTCTACATTGCCCACCTGATCATGAAGGGATTCACATCCAGATCTAGTGAGGTCATTGTTCCCTGTACTCTTCACTTATCAGACCAATGATCGAGTACAATGCCCCATTCGGGATGTATCTCACCCGACATCTGCAGCAATTGGAGAGACCCCAAAAGTTCCTCACCAAAAGGATAAAGGGACTCCAAAATCTGTCATATGCTGCCAGATTGAAGAAACTCCAGCTCTATTCAGTCGATACCGCCTGCTCAGAGGTGACATGTGCCTGACATACAAGGCCATGTCCAACCCGGAATTAATGGACATGCTCCACCTCAAAAATCCAAATCCACCAAAACCACTAGAGCAAGTGACTTAAACCTTAGCACGGATATAAATAGGACGTGCTGGAGGGATAGATTTATCACTCAGAGACTCCCTATGCTGTGGAATAAAATCCCGGTCCATGTGAGGCAGAGCACCTCACTGACTCTGTTCAAGAGAAATCTAGACCTGTGGATGGGAGATCGTAGGTTTACCCCGGGAATCATCTCTGGGTCACTGCTGGACAGAGGCACAACAAACTAATGGGCACAGTATTTTTTCATATAAGGGGTGGCGTAAGCCACAATAATTTGGGCTAGGCTTATAAATGCCTTAGGGCAGATAGCCTAGTATAAACCTATGAACCTATGAACCTAACCTATGAACGTTGTTAAATCCTTTGTATCTCTAAGGTAACAACACTGCAGGTGAAGCACTATTCTCCCATAACGTTGTTAAATCCTTTTTATCTCTAAGGTAACAACTGCGGGTGAAGCACTATTCTCCCATAACGTTGCTAAATCCTTTGTATCTCTAAGGTAACAACACTGCAGGTAAGCACTAATGACCCATAACGTTATTCGATGCTTTGTATCTCTAAGGTGGCAACTTACTGCAGATTGACACTATTCTCCCATAACGTTGTTAAATCCTTTTTATCTCTAAAGGTAACAACACTGCGGGTGAAGCACTATTCTCCCTGCGTTGCTAAATCACTTTTTATCTCTAAGGTAACAACACTGCGGGTGAAGCACTATTCTCCCATAACGTTATTAAATCGCACGTATCTCTAAAGGTAACAACACTGCAGGTGAAAGCACTATTCTCCCATAACGTTGTTAAATCGCACAACCTCTCAGGTAACAACTTACTGCAGGTGAGCACTATTCTTACTTACATAAGTTTGCTAAATCCTGGAATAACCTTCCCTGCTTTATCTTCTATCCCTGTTATGCTGTTCAAAAACTCACTTAAATTACACTTAATGAAGTCCTGGCTATGTCCATGTATTACCTAACCTTCATTGTTCCTACCACCCCAGATAGCTTCATATCCAGTTATTCCCACTGTAATTTTTTCTACAGTATCAGGAATTTTATTTTCTGCTCAAGTCTGTAATAGTTATACTAGCTCATGCTAAACGTACACTAATTAATTTCTAAGTAGTCTCTGTCTGTCTCTATAGTCAGTTATAATGCTTATCCGGTGTCAATTTCTGTTTCTGTATCGAAAATTGTATTTTTTATCTAGTGTCTAATTTTGTTTTTCTTTTGTATCAAAAGTTGTATTTTTATTTATTTTCAATGTTATGCTTCTGTATAGATGATCATATTGTTATCATATTGTTCAACTATTTGTTTTTCTGTACTGAATGTGGAACTTTTCTCCTTGGGCCTCCGCTGTAAATGGACATGTGTCCAGTCGGACTATCCATAAGCAATTTATATAATAAATAATTTCGAAAAAAAAAAATTTAACAA
>NW_025056122.1:0-7606 GCF_019279795.1 Protopterus annectens | reverse complement strand
AAAAAAAAGTCACCCAGGCATTGCAGACCGAGATAATGGGCAACTGCCAGGCAATGGTGTCCCTACCAACAATACCCCTCTCACTCACTACAGGGTTCAATCCATACATGGACATCGTAGTGTCCCTGTGGACACATACATGGTACTGCATGCACACGTTATGTCCTGGGACACTGGCCCAATGTCACCTTCCGATGTCCCTAGCTGTTATGTCCCACCAACCTGTTTGGTATGTGTCTCCACACCAGCCCACTATATTCACTGCTAGCCTGTTGTCGGACATTGTGTACCTTGACCACCGCGCATCTATCCACTACACATGGGTGGCACTGCATTGCACGTGTGGGACTGCATTCATACACCCATGACTGGACCGTTTGTATGGCACTAGCACATCTCGGCGAACGCGGCTTCACGCGCACACATTGATGGCCTCCCATGCTCTTCCTGGCACCCCGGTTATTTCTGTGTGCCACAGCACGCCACATAATATGCTGGCCAATTGTCGTACCATTGCATGGTGGTTAGTGGTACAGAGGCCAACATATCAGATACTTGCGTCCATTGCCCTTTCAGCACCATTCCACGCCTGGTATTGGCAACGCATATTATCCACTCACATCATACCCTGTGTCTCAGGGATGTTAGGCTATATGACTCCTGGACAGGACACACAGTGGTGCAAGTTATTGTCATAGTACCTACTACATGTCAGGTACATATGGCATTACACAGCCCTGTCAAGTGGGTCCCTTCTATGTTCACTATTTGTTTACATACACAACATAAGTTGTCACAGAGTACTGTTCATGCCTAGATATCCACATCTACATACCTGGTGCCATTTATAGCTCCACCAGCTCATACCGACAATACTTCAATTCATGGCTTGGTGTCAGTGTGGCAGATACATCATGTGGGTGTCATGTAGATTTAGATGTATTAGATACATGGTGCATGTAATATCACCTTTGCATAGCAACATTCACCCACTGATCATCATACATGGATACTGGCCTCAAGACATACATATCAACAATAAGACAGTACATGGTTGCTGTACACACATATGCCCCACACGTCCTGTGGTTACTAGTATTCCACTCCTCGTGGCATGGATACACTTCTGCAGGGCCACACCTATCTGTACTCGTGTGTGATGCCGTACATAGGTAGCTACTGTACCTGTGGTACTAGCCATACCTTAAGACACGTCAAGGGTGTCACACTACATTTATGGTGTACCTTCCACAACGGCTACAACTTTTACATGGCATTGCATTGTCATGCCACAATGTGTACCATAGGCTCGACAGTTTATATATATGCCAGACAGATGGAAAACACACCCTGTACACATCTACATACCACATACACAGGGGTGTCTTCTGCTCTGACACGGACCATGTCCTTACATTACTGATGCATATACTCCTATACATGACAATTGCAGTGGGCAGTGTGAACTGACTGCTCATGGATATGTGCACACATGCCACACTGTGCCAGCTGGGCTTCTGTAAGTTACTTTTCAGCATGGCTAAATACACCCGCCATGCTGTGGAACATAGGGTCCTGTGTGCACATCCCATGTGGGACACACAGTGGCACTATTCATGTGATAGCTCCCTGGCTAGTTTGGAGTGACACGTAGTCATGCTGGGCTTCACTACAGCAGCAGTACTGTGTAAACATGCAGTTGACACCTTCGCCTCTGCTGTTCACAGGACACTACCATGGGGAGGTGACACTACTGTGTACACTGCACATATGTTTACACATGGACCTGCCAGGACTTCATTGTTGCCTTACAATGCACCTGTTACAGATCAAGTTTGGGGGCATGGTTACTTGGTGTTCCTTCCATTTGATGGCTATGATGTGCTACTACTCTGTCCCATGCCTACAGGCCATATGTATCCTGTTATTGAACATACCACAGTAATACACTTCCATTATGCATGATATGCCTGTGATACTGTATAATGTCTGTCATATCCGTTCATGACAGCTTTGCTATTACACATAGTTGACATAGTATCCTACTGTAAGGCATACGCATCAAGACATTACGTATGACATCGACGTATATGCCTATACACATGTGTGCTGTGACAATATACATACATGTCCCATCCCCCGCTGGCAGTAATCTCCTTGTTGGACATCCACGCTGTGCATCGGGCGGTGGTCTGGCATTGTTCTCTTATGCCCCCTGCAGGCCCTTGTGGGTGTGTCCTCGCTGTGTACATGATGTCCCACTGCTGTGCACACACGGTGTCCACAGTCGCTGGTATGCTCAGTAGATAGCACTACATAACCACCTTCTCACCACTCTCTGCATTATGGACAGACACATTTACAAACACCATTCCCATACAGTAAGAAGCTTCGCCATACACATCACAGCGCTACACACCTGTACATATCGTGTTCCCATACCTTGTCGGTGTTTTGTTCCGCTTTTCGCTCCGTATCGTATTCCTATTTATTACTCTTCGGGTTGTACACCGTTGGTTCGGTATGAGCATACGGTTTGAATACATTCCTGGGAGCCATCCTTATATCCGGCTTGATATTCTTCAACATGCGGGTTCATCCCACCAATTGCTGCTGTTCAGTGTGTAATTGTGCGCATATCACCTGTGCATCTATCTATCTCGGACATTACGTCAGAACTGGGGTATGGTTGGATTCCTCACCTGGCGCTGGTTATTTGCCCTACCTTCGTGAGTATATGGTCTGTATTGTGTTATGTTATGTGTACTGCAGCCGCTGTGTGGCTTACAGGTACATTTCAGAGTGGTGTTAGCTTCGTGATTGTGTGTGTGTTGGGTATGGTATTAGTTTGACATGTGGTTGTCCCTGTCCTGACTGCATCTGTTGATGCATGCTGTACCCTGGATGTGTAACATAGCTGTTGTATTCCTTTAAACAATGCATGCGCATGCATTACTGTGTTTCCCACGCCAGATGCTGTGAGTGCAGATGTCATTGACTTGCCTGTATGTTTGTGCTGCTATTACGCTTGCAATTCCTTAATATGTAATGATGGGGATATCGGAGGTTGTAGGTGACTTGATAATGGGTTGTGGGCCTTGTATCTCTAAGCATACAATGTGTATGGTTGTTCGTGTGCCCATCCCTGCCTGGGGATGATACAGTTAATTGTCTAAGCTGGTCTGGGAGTGTAGGTTGTGTTGTTGTCAGCGTGGTGTTGGTATCGGCCATGCAGGTAAGCTTCATGCATGTATTCCTCCTCACATCTGTGGTATATCAGCGGTTGTTTGTAACGCGTATTCCACTATCCCTTTGTCATTCTGTCCCAGATATTTACAGTCATTGTGGTCCTGTTCTGGGATGGCCTGTTTGTTAGTGGTGGCCACCTATCACAGGTGGGAATTGTTTGTTGATGGATTTGTAGAACACATAGAGCGTTTACACGGACACGGCCACGGGTCAGTACCGGGGTAGCACATACGTATTTCCGCTGCGTACATACTCTATTGCTGTGTGACTTGCCAACGTGACGCTTTGCAAATAGCATATCAGTGTCATGTACATAATGGCCAAGTGATTAGTACATACGCCCTTTCTCTCATTTCCTGTGTATATTCCTGTGCTACATTCCTGGGGACATTGTCACTTTGCATCAAGAGCCGCCGCCACACGCCTAGCCAGGGTGGGGCTCTCACTACTACTTTGGGACTGGGCCAAGGTGTACATATGCCTGTGGCTAATGTACTGTATGCCTACACATATTATTCCACTCTGCCTCAATATGTACCAACATACACACATATTACAGAGACACACATTACACTCTCAGACAGCTTACACACTGCACCCGCACTACACACATACACATACTTCCACAAGTAATCTCCACGGGACAGTTGCAATATTGAAAAATTAAGTGCGCGGGTCACACCGCAGCTGTGTGTTCACCTCCCTCATCATCATATAGTATTACCCAAGGCATGTATTGTTACTGTACTGTAGGTCTATTTATCATTCCTAATTTCAAGGTTATGCATTTCTGCATGTTGCCCTTCCATGGTTGGCGTATCCTCTTCTGTTACACCTCCCGATGCTCAGGTTGTCGCTTCACTATGTATACTATGTACAGATATCGTTGGCATCTCTACAATTTTACATCCTCTGATTCCCCTTCTGTCTTACCTGTAGTGTACTTATATATGTATATGTGTGTACATATATTTCTAAGTATGTAATTATATCTATCTACATATATGTATATGCACATATATACATGTTTATATGTATACACCTTGTGGCGAACGTAGCAGCATATGGCAACGCCGTCTGCTGTAGGACCCGCGTACGGTTCAGGTGTTGGCTTTCCATGCTCCGCTGGCTGTTGGGTGTACAGTGTTTGGGGGCTGCCTATGTTGGAGTCACACATGGGGCCACCCATACACTTTACGGGTGGTCATGTTTGTGTGCCATCCATTTCACTGTGTGTGCAGGTAGGGAGGTGTCAGTCCATGGGGCCTATGCTGTCAGAGTATGTGCTATACATTCCCTCTTTGCCAGGGCATAGGCATATTGGGTACGCCTCCGTCTGCCTACTGGGGCTGGCACAGTGTGTTCATGGTCCTGAACCCTCTGTGCCTGGACTGGCCTTGGCAGTTGTGGGGGGCTTTGTGGCCCTTCACCATTATGTCCCTGCAGCAGCTGCTTCCGCAGGATCATATTATGTAGCATGGCACATACTATGAATATGTGGGCACATGTGCCTGGAGAGTACTGCAGGGCTCCACCGGATGTATCCAAGCACCGGAACTGTGATTTCAGCATCCCAAACACACGCTCTATGATTATTCTGGTTTGTGCGTGTGCCTCATTATGGCGTTCTTGCATGTGTGTGTGTGCATTTCTGATGGGAGTCATCATCCACGGCTCCAGTGCATAGCCAGCATCCCCCACAAGGTGGCCTTGTGGGATGTCCCCCCTGGCGAATACCTGGTACAGCTGTGAGGCATGCCAGATATGGGAGTCATGGTAGCTTCCAGGGCTGCCAGCACACATCCATGATAATGCCCTGTGCATTGCACATGACCTGGCAATTGATGGAGGGGAATCCCTTGCGGTTTATGTAGCGTCTACCCTGCTCCCCAGGTGGTGACTTGATTTGTATGTGCGACAGTCTATCGCACCCAGTACCTCCGGGTATTGTGCCACACGGTGGAAGTGGCGCATATTGCTAGCCAACTCCTCCTGAGATCTGGGGAAGTATATATGCTCATTGGCATCTGGTAACATGGCATCCAGAAACTGGTGTAGTACCCTGGATGCTGATGCCTGTGAGATGCCCATTATATCCCCAGTTGGCCTTTGAAAGGTACCTGTGGCCAGTATTCGCAAGCTTACACATACCTTTGTGTCCACTGGGATGGGCTCCCTCTGTTGTTTCTTGTTCTCAGGCATGGCCGGCACAGCTCCACTATTTGCTGTAACGTGTCCCTATCCACCCTGTAATGCTCTACTATCTCCAGGTCTTGTAGCCCCTGGTAGGTTACCCTTGGTCTGAACACTCTCCTTCTCCTCTGAGGCCTATGGTAGTTGTCGGCACCCTCCTCCACAACACCGTCTGTCTCTAACACATGCTGATGGATCACAGCCACGGCAGCACCCAACATGTACATTTTAAAAGTTCCCCGTGTGTTTACACCTATGGTGCAGCGTTTGGGAATACACGGCTGTGTGTTGTGTGCATTCACACTTTATACTGTTGTGCTGTACACCCGGTGATGTCATAGGGTGTGTCTGTGCGGCCATATCTGGGGATTATCTTCCGTGTTTTACCGTTGGCACTGCAAAGCTGTTGCCTTTGGTGTTGCATTACTCTTGCCTGCAATGGATTACCTTTTGACCTTCCCTTACTATTTCTGCACGTTGCACCTATTATTTCCTGGCATGCATCCTGCAGAGCCCTGTCATGTGTAGTTTCTGGGACATGGCATATCGTGCGTTTTGTGTGCCGCCATTATGCTGCCTGTCTGCTTGGCTCTGCTGTGTCAGGTCTTCACTCTTTGCAATCTGCTACCTCCCCTACTTTCTTTGCATTCATATGCCTCCCCTATCCCATTTTGCAGGTTTCTGCATGCAGAGTTGTCAGCTGCCGCATTGGCCTTGGGTTGATTAGTGTTGATTGCTCATTACTACTCCAATTACACTGCTTCCGCATTTCCTCATATTCTCAACATCACCTTCCTGTTTCCGATGTTATTTGCAGGTGGCGTCACATGACTGGGTTAAGGGAACGTAGTCATCCTCGTGCACATGCACCTCTGCGCGCATTGTGTGCTCTCAGCTCAACTATTTCCCCACACCCCGGTCCTGCAGCTGTGATGTGCAATGTACAGCCCAGGTTTGCTGGGCTCCAATGTGCTTCCTCCTACAGTGGCACACCCCTCTGCAGGTGACATGTATTCCTCTGAGCCACTCCGGTGTATTACCACTGCACCGCTTGGTACAGCCTTACGGCGGGGTTTTGCGATTCAGTATTATCTGCCTCATTGCATGGCATTGACTACTAATTCATAGTTACCACGCCGAACACTGCCTTGAGTCCTTGGCAACCCTTGCACCGTGGTTGTGGCTTTCCATGCATACCATGGTGTATTGTGGCTGTGAAGCTGATGTGTATTACGCTGCTGTTTTATAACATTGTCATATTATTTCATTGTTTTGCACCTTCCGCAGACATGTCCTGGGGTTCTGCTGTGAGTTTCTGTGGACATACCATTTATGTTATTATTTACATGTTGTGCATGTTTTCTTTTGACATTCTCTGTGTCTTTCGCCATTGGCATATGGCAACAGTGTGATACCTGATGCTGACAGCCTTCCGTTACTCCTATGTTATGTTTGGGAAAATGTAAACCGTTTTTTTTTGGTTTACATTGCCGTGGCCTTATGCTACGCCTGCGCCACTTCGTGGATCGCTATATGCCTTCATTTGCATGGTGCAACACCGCACATGGGGTGTTTAGCATACCTACGCCGGAGGTGGCGCAGATCCGGCGCACACCGGTAGTGCACGTGGGATTGGATCGTACCTGAATCGCTCGGCGGCCATATTTGGCGTTGTAACGCCTACGCTATGCGTGCGCCTGGCGCAAGGTTCATGAATCCCGTGGCTTATCTATTAACAGGTGCTGCTGGAAAATACATCTGGGACAGAGCTACTGACTGCAAAAACTGTAATCATTTCCATTCTAGACTTAAAAAACATAAGTCTAGAGGGCACAATGTATCATTAGTCAGAAGCGGACATATTTTTATAAATGTTAAATAGAAATTTGAAATTAACTATCCTTGTGAATATTTTATTTTTACTTTCTGATGCAAAACTTTCACTGCCTACATATTTACTTGAAAAAGAAATGCTTTAATGTATTTAGTTCAAGGAAAGGATTTTACTATTTAATTTTAAATAGCTGTGGCTAATAGTTTTCTATTTGTTAATTAATTTATACATTCTTTTACATTTTATTGGCGAAACTTCCAAGGGGTCATCCACCAGTGATATTTCATACTGTTAATTATAGTTGCTCTTTATTTTACTAGGTACGTGTTG
>NW_025056121.1:0-7625 GCF_019279795.1 Protopterus annectens | reverse complement strand
ATATTTTGTCTCACATTTCCTATGTGCAACTTTGAAAAACTGACTTAGCAGTTTTAAATCCCTTTGATACTGATGATGTAGACATCTTTTAGTGATGCCCAGGAGTTTTTTCTTTTTTTTTTTTTTTTATAGAGTTTGTTGATGTAAGAGTTCAAATATATGAGTTTAGTTTTAAACTTTCTGTTATGCTTAAGGTTTGTTGGAGAGATAAATCATTTATGATTACCATTAAGATCACTAAATAATAAATACTTGCCTTTTTGAGTAATTCGGATGGTAATTTGGATGGCGCAGTGGTGCAGCAGTAATGTTGTTGCCTTACAGCAAAAGGTTCTCCAGTTTGATTCTCAGCTGGAGTGCAGTCTGTCCGGAGTCTACATGTCCTCCCTACATTCATGTGGGTTTCCTCTCACGTCACAGAGAGATGCATCTGAAGCATTTCTCCCCAGGCCTCTGCTGAAAACTGGCTTTGTTCCAAGTCACACTTTCCTGGTAAACAAATGTTAAATAAAATAAAAAAATAAATTCCTGAATGTAGATAAACTATTATAGGTCACAAAGTGACCTATAAGTTCTCATGGAAAAGATCATAGAAAGATAGTCAGATCTGACTAGGGAGGCAAAAACAAGTGGAAAGGTGGAAATAAGAAAAATGTTTTGAGAAAAAAATCAAGAAAATTATCCCCTCTGATAGGTAGAGGGCAATTTGATCAAAATGTTGTGGCATTTATAAAGTACAGAAATCGATGGGCATATTTACTGTTTGTAGGCTATGCTTTCCAGTATACCTGTGGGTAGCTGAAGTTACCCATAAGAAAGGTATTTGTTTCGATTGTTAACTTCTCTAACTTGTTATAGGATTCTGCATGTTCTGACAGGGTTATTGCTGGGGATCTATAACTGGCTGTAATGTGATAATTCATTTTATTAAAGATTACTAAGCTTCAACCCATTCTAGATTCGTGTTATACTAAATCTGACGAGAGACAGTGGGGTTATAAAAAATACCGACATTCCTCCAGAGTAGTCAATGGATCTGAATGCACGATAAGAAATGTATGCTGGAATGCAGGGTGTACTATCACTGCAATAGAACCAGATTTCTGTAGTTACACAAACGCTGATGTCTTTGGGGTTATAGCAGGCCTGAAGTTCAAAGATTTTGTTATTTAGGCTTCTGACATTCAGTAGTGTTACCTTAAGATTATCTAGATTTTGAGACTGGAGTTTGTTATGTTTGGATGTCAGGTGATCTCAGTCTAAAAAAGACATTATGGGGGTATCATAAGTCTACTGTCCATTTCATCTCATGCAGACACAAACTGTATCCCTCTAAAATGGCACCAACTTAGAGAAGCCAATTAGTTTATCCTTGAATTTGGCATAATTCATAGGGTTGGCAGAATGCTACTCAATGCCAGGACTGGGCCCTCTTCAACGACATGAGGAGAGAACTTAACAATGTCTCTGTTCATCTACCCCAGGGCGGAGAGGCTAAGATCATTCACCCCACAAGGATAACTACAAGGTTGCAACTATGTCTGTATCTCTTGTGGTGCAGCGACCTAAGGGCCCTAGTGCCATCTCTAATCCTTGCACCAGAAAGGCAGTTGTCACTCCATCCTTCACCAACTTGATGACTGCTGTATCCATATGTCATAATATGGGAGAAACCAATGACCAAGACATTTCTGAAATGTGCTGCAGATACTTACAGGTACACAATTGCAGTAGAGGTCACTCCCAGTAGCAGCAGGCATGGGTGCAGATGTAGAGTAGAGATGACCTTAATTGTGCTACATATAGTTGGAATGGAACTTCCTAAAAGAGACCTAGGAGGCTTAGGCAGGGATTTCTGTACTACCTCAGCATGTGTAAGAGTAATGTTTTGGTGATTTGGTAATATAATGTTGGAGTGGTTCTATATATTGAGAGTGGGTGTGATGGACAGACTAGTCTCCAGTTTAGTCCTTTTTTGCTGATGTTTCTGTGTTTTGGTATTTAACATGTATTTCCAAGCCCTACTCTGTGTCTTTGCCTTTCTTAATACCTAATATAATCAGATGCTGATCCAGCACAAGGTAACCTAGGCAGCCACATCACTTAACCAAACCGGATCCAGCACAAGGTAGCCTAGGCAGCCACGTCACTTAACCAAACCAGATCCAGCACAAGGTAACCTAGGCAGCATCATCACTTAACCAAACCAGATCCAGCACAAAGTAACCTAGGCAGCCACGTCACTTAACTAAATCAGATCCAGCACAAGGTAACCTAGGCAGCCATGTCACTTAATCAAACTGGATCCAGCACAAGGTAACCTAGGTAGCCAAGTCACTTAACCAAACTGGATCCAGCACAAGGTAACCTAGGCAGCCAACTCACTTAAACAAACTGGATCCAGCACAAGGTAAACTAGGCAGCCAAGTCACTTAACCAAACCAGATCCAGCACAAGGTAACCTGAGCAGCCAAGTCACTTAACCAATCCAGATCCATCACAAGGTATCTTAGGCAGCCAAGTCACTTAATCAGATAGCACTTTGGAGCAATGGAAATTATTCTGTGATGGTCTCCAGGACTGCATGCTGTGTTACTATGAACCTGTTGTCATTGTTTGCCTGCCATTTCCTACTGCGTAGCAGATCAAGTTCAGGAAAGTTTTTGGCAATATCATCAGCAAACCAATTTTTAAATGTCACATGGGCGATTTATTTTCATGGTTACTGGGAACTGCATTTATAAATGAAGCACTGAAATGTAAAGTTGTCTACCGGCAGCAAACACTGCATTAGTAATAGTTGTCTTTAATGTGGAATTCAGATGACTTTTACTTCTGCAGAGTTTGTGCATATGGATTGATATTGGTGGATTATAATGACAACAGTTTGAGTGGCCTTTTATGTTTAAATGTTCTGAAATGGGTACTTTTGTTATTATTGGTTCATACATTTTGTTTCACTACTTAATGGAAACAAAATTCTTCAAAAGTACAGACTTAAAACACTTTAACAAATATTGCTGTATTAAACAAAGAATGTAATTTAATACCATCAGGAAGGTGAATCAAAGTACACATGCATTTATGCATGGTCCTTAAAATCTATGCAAGGGGCCCATGGTTTGAAAATAGCCTGGGGCCCTAGATAGACTTAATCCCCTACTCATGAAGACTTTTGAAAAAATGTTTAATCAGATTTACAGCGAGCAGCAGTCACTCTTGCAAGATAAAGATAGGGAAGATTTCCTGCGAAGATACTTTCCCCCCAACATCGATAAGGACTTCCATGAGATTTAATCAAACCCGATTACAGTTGGGAGGTGCTGAGAGATAATCAAGAAACTAAAAGAAGCCTCACAAAGCCCCAGGGCCCGATATGGTTTTGACCTCGGAATTTTTACAAATCTTTTAGTGAGATTCTGAGCAATGTATATCACAGACTTTCAATTATTTCATTCTAAATAGAATTAATGATCCTCATTTTAATGCCTCAAAGGACAATTCTGGATATTGGAAGGAGAAAGGTGAAATTCCAAAAATCCAGATAATTACAGGTCCATATCACTTTTGAATATTGACATGAAAATCATGACATCTATTCTGGCGTAGTAGACTGGAAAAAAGGTAATAAATCCTAATAATATCAGAGGAACAGGCGGGGTTTATGGATGGGAGACAGACCACGGACACGTACCTTGCGCTTCATACCTTAATCTCTTATCACTTAAATATAAAAACCTGAATTTGTATGCCCTAATAATTGATGCTCCAGAAAGCATTACGATAGGGTTAATTTGGTTTTATTTATTTGACCATGTTACCATATTTTTAATATACCTCAGGAGTTTATCTTAACATTGATAGGAAACTATACAATAGTAATGCACATACACAAATTTGTATCTATAAATCACTTAATGCTCTAATAGGATACAAATCAAAAATGGTACCCGGCAGGGCCTGCCCATTATCTCCCATCTTATTTAATCTGTATTTAGAGCCCTTATTTTCACACCTTAAGCAAAATGTCTTTTATAATTCTCCAGTACTTTATGGGAAAAAGGTTAGGATGAAGGCTGCCTTCGTAGATGAGTTTAAATATATATTGTACCACACACCTGTTTCCGATACTGAAAAAATATTAGCTGCAATAGAAATCTTTGAGAGAATTTCCAACTTCACAAGCTAAATTTTAAAAAAGAAACTAAAATATTCCCATTAAAAAGACACCCACACCCTTTTCGAAGTGCTACCTTTGATAGGACAAGTAATGACGGAAGAAAGGATAAAATATCTGGGGATTGCATTCTCAAACTGAAAATAGAGATTTCTTTATAAACAATGTAAAAGTCAACTGCAGATCCAAATAACTTTTGGAATCTAGAAAGATGGAGTAAGTTGAAGTTACCAATGATGGCAAGAGCAGCAATTATAAAAATTAATGTTTCTTCCCAGAATGTTATATATTTTTAGAGCTGCACAACTCAGAATTACGTAAAAACATTCTTTTTAAACAGCTTCCATATTAGTTTGGGGAGATTTCTTTGGGAACCCAGGGAAACATCTAGGGAAATATCATACTTGAAAAATTGAATGGCTCCAAAAAATAAGGGGGCTGGAGCTACCGGATTTTGAAATTTACCTATTTAGTGAGATTCAGGCTAACAGGATTTTAAGGACGTCTTTACTTAGACAGTGATAGTAGAAAATGGACACCCAAATGGGTGCTCCTAACTTATAAGCATATAAGTGGAGTAAGGAGTCAATGTTAAAACATTGCCTTTTTGAATAATCGAACACTGAGTAAATATAAGATTAATGGAGCACATCAAGAGCCTTTATGTAATGGCAATTCAAACTCTTTTTGCTTCCTTAAACTTACTAAAATATATGATGGTCTTCCAACCTGCTTTCATGGGAACCCAAACTTAACAATTGGTAGTCAACTGATAGACGCTAAAAAGAAATTCCCCCTAATTAAGGATTTCTGAATCTGTACTCGATTTATATCCTTTTCTAGGGTAGCAATTACATGATATTCTAAAGAAATGAAACTTCCCATTTCCTATTTAATTATAGTAAGACAGCTAAAAAGACTTGGTTATAAACTATTTTAATAACTTTGAAATGAAAGGGAGGACTTAATCACTTCTGTGTGTGTAATCTGTGGGGAAGCTGTGTTACAGGACAGAAAATACATAACCAAAGCTACATAAATTATATAAAGAGAGGAAGTACAATAATTATAGATTCTTTATCGAATTACTGGAAAGGAGAAATTGATATTTGTCAGATGACAGTAAGATATTATTGGAGCATTTAGTTTAACATTAAAGTCTATGTATCCTTCAAAAACTGGTATTTACATAGCTGATGATATTTAACAATGCCCTACTATACTAGATCTCACTCTTCACAAATTTGATCACGAAGAATTCACCCAAATGCCCACAATGCTTAGATCAGACAGCAGACTTGCTTCACATGTTCTGGAGTTGTAAGTGCATTTATAAATTGTGTGAACTCACTAAAATTGCAGTTACAAAAAATGGGCTACCAAAATTCTCAACACTCTCCCCTGGGAGTTTTATGATTCTTCATATTCCCGGAGAATTTCTAGATAAATCAAAAAGGATTGTTATTATGAATATTTGCTTATTAATGAAGGAAATTATATATAGCCACAAATTGGTTGAACCCAGCCCCAGACATCGATGGAAAATTTCAGATTGTTGGCAATAAAACACATTTTAGCCCATAAATTGTTAATTAGTGATCACAAGAAAAATATAAACACATACTCTCTAAAAATATGGGAGACAAATTTTCAACATTGTGTTGGCTTAGCGGTTCCTATCCACTTTCTCTCGGGACCTATAGTACAGTGTAAAATCAATCTTAGATTAGACAGAGGATGTCGAGATAATACAGATTGTTGGCTTTGATTTGTTAATGTTTTTTTCTTTTGCTTGTTAGTGCTGTATCTATTGTCAATACATGAGGTTGAAGCATATAATGTGAGAAGTTAACCAATGGAAGCATTTTGTATATACTGTACATAGTGTGTGAATTTGTAATATGGTTGTGAAAAACAATAAAAATGATTATTGAAAAAAAAAAAAGACTTAATCCCCTACTGGCCAGATGCATTTTCAATATATGTGAGCTTCAATGGCAAAGAAGTTTACTCATTGCTCATACTAGAATTTCTTTCAATGAATTGTTTTGTTTATGGAAAGTAATACATCAGTGTTTGTGCTATGAAATTTGAAATAAAAGTTTTAAATTAAATCCAAATACTTTGTAATGATTGTAAAAATTCAAAGAAAATAGTATGCATACTGTTATGTTTGAACAGTGTTTATGGTAATTGGGGAGAAACACCTTAGTAATGGGACACTGGAATGGATGTGGGGGTCCTGGTTTATTATCTTGCCTATGGCTCCATTTGATCACACTCTGGCACTGAATGTAATCATGTTGCACATTCTTCATACTCCAGACTGGCTGCCACTCCTCTCTCTTCTGCTTAATTCAGGCATAAATGTGCCCCTTAATACATTCCTTATCCTCATCATAAACCATACAAGCTGTTTCCTTTTGGCTTTGTGCTTTCCGACTTAAAGTAAATGTCTATCCCTTGTACAAGAGTCACATGAGCGTGAATCCGCCTGCTGCCACAACAGTATTTCATCCTGCCTGTCATTACCACATGTTCTTACACTAATAACCACTCAAACAATCCAGCTAAGTTAAGAACCAAGTCATACATAGCTCTTAATTATGCCTGATTTTGCAGACTGTCTTCATTTTGCCTCATATTTTTGCCTTATTCTCTAGAAAAATGTTTGATTTCCTGGTTATTCACCGGGGTACCAGTCAGGCAATTGTTCAGTCCTGCTTATTCCTCAGAAATTGTATGGATCCAAAACATTTTCTTTTAGCAAGGTGCTAGGTTGGAGTAATACTTAAAAAATAAATTTCAGAGATTTTGAGCTTTTATCCTCTTTTTTTTTACTTTGCCCTAATTCTTGAGCAAAGATGTTGAGAGCTATGGGTCAGTCAATATGAGGTGTCTTTGTAATATCAAGCAGGTCTATCATTAATGTCCCCAAATAAATAATTAATTAAATAAATAAATAACCCAATTACTGCATCAGCAATGTGTATCATTGCAGTGTTCAAAGTATGGCTGCCTGCATTGTGACTTGGGCTGACATCACAATGAGCTGTAGGTTAGAACACCAACATCAGAGAATTCTACAAGTAAAAACTTAGTTTCACAGCTGGAATTTGGTTATTATCACAAGCGGTTAATACATACAAGGCACGAATTTAGAGACAGGAGACTCTCCTAAATTACAGCATTTATTCACCTGCATATTGGTTGGTATTGGTTGGTATCAGGTTTTCAAGGATAAGAGATACTCTGCGTTTAAAACACATTCATAGCAGTGATTTGGTAAATATTTCAGTTGCATACAGGTAAGTTAATTTAATCTAGTCGTGCAGGACATGTACAAAGTTTTGGACCCTTAGATGGAGTTATGAAAACTTAATTTATAGAGTAATCCATCCAGTGGCGGCCATGAGAAACACTCAGCTAGAAAGTTATGTCCTTAGAT
>NW_025056120.1:0-8837 GCF_019279795.1 Protopterus annectens | reverse complement strand
TCCAGCACTTCAGTGTACAACATACCTGTTTCAGCAATACTTCAATGTATAACACAGCTGTTTCTGCAGCACTTCAATGTACAACATACCCGATTCTCACTTCAATTTAAAAACAATCATTTCTGCAGAACTTCAATGTAAAAACACAGACCCGCTTGCTGCAGCACTTCAATGTATAACATACCTGTTTCAGCAGTACTTCAATGTATAACATACCTGATTCTCCAGCACATCAATGTATAACATACCCATTTCTCCAGCACTTCAATGTACAACATACCTGTTTCTGCAGCAATTCAATGTATAACATACCCGTTTCTGCAGCACTTCAATGTATAACATACCCATTTCTGCAGCACGTCAATGTATAACATACCCATTTCAGCAGCACTTTAATGTATAACATACCCATTTCAGCAGCACTTCAATATATAACATAGCCATTTCTCCAGCACTTCAATGTATAAAATACCCAATTCTCCAGCACTTTAATGTATAACATACCCATTTTTGCAGCATGTCACTATATAACATACCCGTTTCTGCAGCACGTCAATGTATAACATACCCGTTTCTGCACCACGTCAATGTATAACGTACCCGTTTCTGCAGCACATCAATGAGTACCATACCTACTGCTGCAGCACTTCAATGTGTAACATACCCATTTTTGCAGCACTTCAATGTATAACATACCTGTTTCTACATCACGTCAATGTATAACATACCCGTTTCTGCAGCACGTCAATGTATAACATACCCATTTCTGCAGCACGTCAATGTATAACCTACCCGATTCTCCAGCACTTCAATGTACAACATACCTGTTTCTGCAGCACTTCAATGTATAACATACCCGTTTCTGCAGCACTTCAATGTATAACATACCTGTTTAAGCAGTACTTCAATGTATAACATAGCTGTTTCTGCAGCACTTCAATGTATAACATACCTGATTCTCCAGCACTTCAATGTATAAAATACCCATTTCAGCAGCACTTCAATGTATAAAATATCCAATTTTCCAGCACTTCAATGTATAACATACCCTTTTCAGAAGCACTTCATTATATAACATACCCGTGTCTCCAGCACTTCAATTAATAACATACGTGTTTCTGCATCACGTCAATGTATAACATACCCATTTCTGCAACACTTCATTGTATAACATACCATTTCTCAGGAAATTCAATGTATAACATACCCATTTCTGCAGCACTTCAATGTATAACATACCTTTTTCAGAAGCACTTCATTATATAACATACCCGTGTCTCCAGCACTTCAATTAATAACATACGTGTTTCTGCATCACGTCAATGTATAACATACCCATTTCTGCAACACTTCAATGTATAACATACCATTTCTCAGGCACTTCAATGTATAAGATATCCATTTCTGCAGCACTTCGAAGTATAACATACCCATTTCTGCAGCACTTTTTTGTATAACATACCCGATTCTCCAGCACTTCACTATATAGCATACTCATTTGTGCAACACTTCAATGTATAACATATCTGACTGTCCAGCACTTCAATGTATAACATACACATTTCTCCAGCACTTCTATATATAACATGCCCATTTCTGCAGCACTTCAATGTATAACATAGCCATTTCTGTAGCACTTCAATGTATAACATACTAATTTTGCAGCACTTCAATGCATAACATGCCCGTTTCTGCAGCATTTCAAAGTATGACATACCCAATTTTCCAGCACGTCAATGTATAACATACCCATTTCTGCAGCACGTCATTGTATAACAAAATAGAAGTTATGTTCTTACCATAACGTTCCATGTTAGTTGTCTTCTTCTCGCCTTCTTCTTGCTGGATGGGTTCGAGCCTAATTCACTGCCTCCCGACTGCCACTCTAAAAAGCTCGAGTTGGTTCCAACCGACTCGAGGCTCCCATATATCCCACAATGCTAGGCGGAGTTACCTCTCAGATCTCGTTTGTAAGCTAACCCCAGCTTATAATAGTATCAGAATAACTATAAACAAAGTTCACCTCTAAAACCAGGGAGAAAAAGGGGTGACCTATATCCTCATCCAGGAAATATGCACAACAGCATATGCCTAATAAAAGAGGTGGTAGAAAGAGAGGTCACAATCACAACTCCTCTAGGTCTGTCCAGGCCAGGGGAAGGAGGAGGTGGGGCGCCACGCAGAAGAAGGCGAGAAGAAGACAACTAACATGGAACGTTATGGTAAGAACATAACTTCTATATGTTGTCTATCTCGACTTCATTCTTGCTGGATGGGACCGCTGGCCCCTAGCACCTTGTCCCGGGTGGCCTAATGGAACAGACTCCTGAGAACAGTGGAACCAAAGTTAGCTCTATGCCTAGAAGCTAAATCCAACTTATAATGAGAAAATGAAAGTGTGAGGGAGTAGCCCAAGTATCCGCTGCACAAATGGTGTCAATAGGGCAGTCTGTCTTGGAAGGCTAAAGAAGTGCAGCTAAGGCTCTGGTGGAATGGGGTCAATTCTTTAGGTTTATTAGGCAGCTTTTGGTGTCTAATTTCATAAACAAGGAAATCCAAGAGATGTTAGCCATCTAGGTAATGATACCTTTGAAACTGAAAGTCCCTCTTTCTGCCTTCTGCATAGGAGACAAACAGCTGGTCAGATTTTCTTGAATTGTTTTGTTCTATCCAGATAGTACCTCAACTGACGGTATGAACATCTAGCCAGTGTAATTTTGTTCAGAGCTATTGGAATATTCCTCTCTTGGGAAAAAAAAAAGACAGGGAGGTCAATGCTTTGATTTAGGTTAGATGTCGAGACTACCTTTAGGCAAAAGGACGGATTGGTTCAGAAGGAAACCCTGTCCTATGGAACAATAGATAAAGGAGGCTACGACAGCTGAGTGCATGAAGTTCTGAAACTCTTCTAGCTGAAGTGGCAATAGCTACCAGAAAGAGAGTCTTCCATGATAGCAATTTTAAAGAACAGGAGGCTGCAGGTTCGAAAGGGGAAGAATCAAAGAAGTAAGAATCTAAATTTAGGTCCCAAGGAGAAGGAGGATTTCTTATAGGAGGTCTGAGAAGAAAAACTCCTTTTAAAAAAGGCTTTGCAAAGCTTGTGGGACATTAAGGCAGACTCCAGAAATACCCACATGAAAGTTAGAAATAGCTGCCAATTGAACTTTAAGAGTAGAAG
Organism: Protopterus annectens; assembly: GCF_019279795.1. Taxonomy (NCBI): domain Eukaryota; kingdom Metazoa; phylum Chordata; order Ceratodontiformes; family Protopteridae; genus Protopterus; species Protopterus annectens. Next base: position 5,659 of record NW_025056120.1, on the reverse strand, counting down.
GAGATGAACCTGCATGGAAGAGTTCAGCTAGAAAATCAAGGACTATTTGGATGGAAGCAAAGAAAGGATCTATGTCCCTTCCTTGAGCCCAATATGTGAAGCTTTTCCCACTTACTCAAATAAATCTTCCGAAAGTGGGAAGATTTATGGAAGCTATCAAAATATCTCTAACAGAGTGAGATAATTGAGGAAGCCTGGCTAAGGTTGGAACTGGAGGAACCAAGCAGTGAGGTTCAGAGAGGGAGGGGAGCCATGAAACTGGACCTCGACTGATGGATCAAGAGATCTGGAACTAGGTCCAGATGCCAAGGTCGCTCAATAGAAATTGATGTAGAAGTTGGGGAAACCACACCTGTATGTCGAGGCCAGTAAGGAGCAATGAGGATCCATGAACGTAGGCCTCTTGGAGCCTATAGCTTTCTGTATCACTTGAGAGATTAGTGGGAAGGGAGGGAAAGTGCATACAGAAGTCCCCGGGCCAAACTTGGACCAGAGCCGCCTCTGCTGGGTTGGCCTGAAATGTAACTGGGAATAAATAGGTGTGAAATAATCTCTGCTTACTTGCTGTTTTAGGGGAGTAGCAAAAGGTCGCATACAGCCGGCTGACCCCACTTCTGAGGAAAAAATTCACTCTCTCACAACAGAGTCTCTTCAGAGACCACTTTCGGCGTGAGGCATGAGGATAGCTCTTGCTTAACTTGTCCGGCGATTTGGATTGGACTTCCTCGGGGATTAATGTGCGGGGCTTGCTATCAGAAACCGCTGAGAAGAAACGCTTCCATTGCCACAGGGTAGTCTGAGTGCTTCTCGACACAGGTGGTGGGGACCTGGTTCCGGCCTTTGCTTGTTGATATACCACACTACAGACATGTTGTCTGTCTGGATTGCAATAGTTCCCAAGGAAAGAGAGTCTTGAAGGGCTTGCAACGCTAAAAGCACTGCTCTCATCTCCAGAACATTTATGTGCAAGTGGCATTCGTCTGGTTTCCATGTGCCCTGGACAGCCTCTGCTCCTGACAATGCCCCCCCACCATCAGGGAGGCGTCCATTGTCAGAGTAGCAACCGGAGGGGGAGGAACAAAGGGTCTTCCCAACAAGAGCTGAGGGGAAGACCTCCACCACAGAAGATGATTCCTGCATGCCTGCATAATCATAATGGTGTGGACATCTGGAAGTTGCTAGTAAGACCATTGTGCAAAGGACATCCACTGAAGGATTCTCATGTGGAATCTGGCTAATGGAAGCAGAGGCATGGCAGTCAGCCATATATTCCCAAATACCCACTTTGGTGAACTAACCTGGCTTTTGATTCTGTTGTTGTTGAAGAGGAGTGGCAGACCAGTTTGTGTATGTCTGTTATTCTCTGATCTGTTAGCCTTCGCGCAGACATGTTGACTGTGTCTAGATTTGCTTCTATGAAGGTAATAGTACGACAAGGCAACAAAACAGACTTCTTTTTTGCAATTCTATTGAAAATGCCTAACTTTTGACAAGCGCTGTAAAGGTGTAATCCTGGCCATTAGAAGAGAATGCTTGTGGGAGCTGTGAGGAGCCAGTCGTCCAAATATGGAAACACCTGGAATCCTTGTCGTCTCAGGTGAGAAGCTACCACTGCCATGCATTTGGTAAACACCCGGGGCAGTGGTGAGACCAAAGGGCAGGGCCCTCCCTGAATTGAAAATGACTGGTTCCCAGCCTGAAGCGGAGGAATCTTTCTCTGGAGCTGCCTGTTCATCTTTTATGTGATAGTATGCATCCTGAAGGTCTATAGAGTAATATCCAGTTTCCTTTTCCCAATAGGGGAAGGGATGGACTGCAGCGCTGACCATCCCAAATCTTAAGTAGTGTTTTCTTGACTGGGATTTGTTCAAGATACTGAGATCCAAAATTGGTCTCCCCAGTACCCTGTTTTCTTTGGAACTAAAAGAACCTTGAGTAGATTCCGGATCCTTGCTTTGGTCTGCTGGAACTGGCTGAATTGCTCTTTTTAAGCAGCTTTGAAATTTCCAAGGCCGCTAGATCCCTTTGAGCCGGGTGGAACATCTGGAAGGGATTTTTGATTGGTTTGGAATGCGCGTAAGGAAGGGATGGAATAGCTCTTCGAATGATGGACTGTACCCATTTGTCTTTGGAGTCAGGATAGCCAGGCTTCTGGGGGTACAGTGACACGCCCCGACTGCCTCCTCGGCAGTGGGCAGTCGGGCAACACCTCGTGGGATGCTGAAAGGAGAAACGCTTATCAGAGAAGGCTTCCCATTGCCCTGGTTCTGGGCGGACCCCCTGCCCCTAGAAGCGCACGCCTACCATTGTTATTCCCTCTGCCTCTGGCATGGAAACGACTCTGAAAGGCCAGCGTCAAGTAGAGACCCTTGAGATTGTTTAGTGGAACCACATTTTCCCACTTTTCTGACCTTTGGGGTAAGCAAGGCCTAGAAAGGAGTAGAAAATGGACTCCAACGGCCGGCAGAAAGAGTCTTGCCATCAGTCTCGCGACCTAGTCAAGGTTTCTTTCACTTGAGGACCAAAAAGAGATGATCCATCAAAAGCGGGAATTAGTGAAAGATGTCTTGAAAGGTCCGCATAGAAGTTGCATAGCCGCGCATCCAGGCATGCCTCACGTAAGGCCACACCTGTGCTCCTTTGCGGCCTTCTGCTCGCTTCCATCAACCGCATATAGCAGAGAGGAGGCGCATGGAGGAGTTGGCTATGGAGTTCAGGGTAGCCAGCTGAGAGTTCATCTTGTCTTGAAACTCCGCGAGCCATAGGATCCTTTTCGAATAATCTACCGCTTCTTTGATCAAGTCCCTTTTGAAGATCGAAAGTGAAATGGCATTGTGGTAGTTCAGCTTAACGCATTGCAAATGTCAGCTGGACTTTGAGAACATCCGGCTTCCGCACTCTGTCCATGGACTCCTAGATTCCCTGTTAGGTGGATGGACAGGCACTGAAGGATCAGCTAGCTTAGTTCCTTCTTAGTAGCAGCAGCAACCACCATAGCATCCACAGAAAACTCCCCTTTTGTCAAGAACTGTTTGGTCTGCTGGTGCCGCTTATGAATTTAGAGGGTCTCCTGGGAGTGGGGTCCACTGAATCAGGAGGAGCCGCCCATGCCTTTTTAGCTATCACCTGCATGAGGGGTCAAAGGGAGACACCCAGGAGGTGGAAGGGCGAGCCAAACGCCTCAAGGTACACAGATTCATCCTCCTCAAGGGTTGAGGGCTGGCCACTTTCCCCTCTGTTTGAGGATTTCCAGAATGTCTGCAAAAAGAGACATCTTCAGAAGGGGAACGGGGAACCCACCGGAATCCTCTAAATCTGTGTCAGAGGTGACGGACTCCAGGGTGAGTCAATGTGTTTCCTCTTACACTTTCTCTTCCGAGGGCTCTTCTGCCAAATCAGGAGAGGTCTCGAAGAGGATGAGATCCCACAGGGGGTTCCTGAGGAGCTGGCTCTCCTGCGGTCCGGGATGAGGAGTGAGTCGCACTTGACCTGAGGCACCGGCAGAAGAAGGGCCGGAGCTTCGACTGTGGTGTAGAACCAGGTTCTAACACACTCCGCATGACCTCGGACGCATTCCCCTGTTGTGGCAGAGCCAGAGGTCCCCGCCTCCGGGAAGCTAAAACCTCCCTCGGCACCGACAGTGATGGCTCGATAGGCCGATGTCGGAGCCGAACTCACCAGCCAAGCCCCCGGTCCTCGAGAGGGAGAGAGCGGGGTCGGACAATGGTCCGATGCCACTCACCCCCTCAGAGCCGATGATGGAAGTCCGGGCGCCAGATTCTTCGGAAGGAAGAAATCGGAGCCGACGCACCACGGAGCTGCAAGCGAACAATTGTATCGTGCTCTGGACGCTACCTCACAGTCTCTCTCGGTTCCGACCACGACCGGCTACCCGCCCAGCTCAACGGAGTCGGAGGAGTGAGGAACATATTGTTGGACAGGGCAGGCAGACGACTGATGAGTCGGGCTCTGAAGCATCTGGGCCAGTGCCTCGGACTTAGCAGAGTCGACTCACTACCACCTCTGGAAGGTCATGATCCGATAGCCTCGATGACCTAGAGGGAGTGAGATCTATGGCCTCCGCCTTCAGACAGCAGGGGAGATCCTGAGCCGAATGAACGGAGCCAAGAGATGGTGACCTAGACCTCTTCCTAGATGTCGGGTTCAAGGTCCGGGGTTGGAGCCTCAAACAAGGGGAATTTCTAATACCTCGGCTCCAGCCGGAGCCGAGGGAAACCACAGGAACTGTGGACCAGACTCACGCCGGCTCCAGCCAGAGCCACGATGTAGACATAGGCTTACAGTAGCCTTCCAGGTCTCCCGGCCTCAGTAGCTGGAGCCGAAGACCCAGAAACCTTAGAGGCTTCCCAGGAACAGAGAGGGAATCCCTCAGGCTTAAGTAGACCCCCTAAGCGATCAATTTATTCTTTCTTTCCTGCAGGACCCTGGGGCTGAAGCCATGGCATACAGCACAGGAGTCCTGCAGTAGTGCAAAGGCCCTGCAGGCAGTAGATACAAGAAGTGTGACCATCTGTCAGAGAGCATTTTCTCGGACAGCACGCATCACACTTCTTGAAGCCTGGAGACAACTTGTGTCTCTTAGACATTTTTGAACAAGAAGTGTAATCACACACACTCTCAAACACACTGATTACACCTTATCTATTTATAAAACTCAAAATTAAAACAACTATCAAAGGGTTTTAATTAAGAAACTAACACACACACAACTCACCTTAGGGAATGGAAGAAAAAAGGCCAGTAGGCCCGAGGGAGAACTTTTAAGTTCTTATGGGAAGAAAAGGGATTTCTGAGAAAAAAGGGGTAGAAACCCACTAAACTAAGGGAAAAAGTAGTTAAACTTAAAAATAAAGGGGTTTAAGTATCCTAAGTTACTGAAAGTTTACTTACCAAGGCCGTAGAAAACCAACAAACACCTCGATCGCAGCTAGCTGCAAACGAGATCTGAGATAACTCACTTCAAGCATTGTGGGATATAGTGGGGAGCCCCTCTCGAAATCGGGTGGAACCAACTCCTCGAAGCTTTAGAGGAGCCGAGCCGGAGCCGAGCTTCTGGCTCGGTTCAACCCATCCAGCAAGAATGAAGGCGAGATAGACAACTTAACATCCCATTTTTGCAGCACGTCAATATATAACATACCCGTTTCTGCATCATGTCAATATATAACATAGCCGTTTCTGCAGGACGTCAATATATAACATACCTGTTTCTGCATCACGTCAATGTATAACATACCCATTTCTGCAGCACTTCAATGTATAACATACCCATTTTACAGCACTTCAATGTATAACATACCCGTTTCGGCAGCACTTCAATGTATAACATATCTGTTTCTGCAGGACTTCAATGTATAAAATACCTATTTCAGCATTACTTCAATATATAACATAGCTGTTTCTGCCAGCACTTCAGTGTATAACATGCCCGATTCTCCAGCACTTTAATTTAAAACATATTCATTTCACCAGCACTTCAATGAACAACATACCCATTTCTCCAGCACTTCAATGCATAACAAACCAATTTCTGCAGCACTTCAATGTATAACATACTCGATTCTCCAGCACTTCAATGCATAACATATCCATTTCTTCAGCACTACAATGTATAACATACTGATTCTCCAGCACTTCA
>NW_025056119.1:0-8306 GCF_019279795.1 Protopterus annectens | reverse complement strand
GTAAATTTTTAACCATTATATTTTTTTTTTTTTTTTTCAAAAAAAAAAATTTTGGATTTATTTAAGTCATCAGCCTTCACTCATCCCATTACTGGCGCAGATACATATATTTATGAGTATGGATTTATTTTAAGTCTGTCCCAGCGAAGCCTTCCTTTTCTATCGTTACTGTACATATACATATATCTACGTATATGTATTTAAGTCTATCAGCCTTCCTCATCGTTACTATACATATACATATATCTATGTATATGGATTTATTTAAGTCTGTTAGCTTTCCTCATCGCTACAGTACATATACATATATCTACGTATATGGATTTATTTAAGTCTGTCAGCCTTCCTCATCATTACTGTATATATACATATACATATATCTATGTATATGGATTTATTTAAGTCTGTCAGCCTTCCTCATCGTTACTTTATATATACATATATCTATGTCTATGGATTTATTTGTCTGTCAACCTTCCTCATCATTACTGTATATAGACATATATCTATGTATTTGGATTTATTTAAGTCTGTCAGTCTTCCTCATCGCTTCTGTATATATGCATATATCTTTATATATGGATTTATTTAAGTCTGTCAGCCTTATTCATCGTTACTGTATATATGCATAAATCAATGTATATGGATTTATTTAAGTCTGTCAGCCTACCTCATCGTTACTGTATATATACATATATCTATGTATATGGATGTATTTATGTCTGTCAGCCTTCCTCATTGTTACTGTACATATACATATATTTATGTATATGGATTTATTTAAGTCTGTCAGTCTTCCTTATCGTTACTGTATATACATATATCTATGTATATGGATTTATTTAAGTCTCTCAGAATTATTCATCGTTGCTCTATATATGCATAAATCTATGCATATGGATTTATTTAAGTCTATCAGCCTTCCTCATCGTTACTGTATAAATATATATATATATATATATATATATATATATATATATATATATATATATATATATATATATATATATATACTATGCATATATCTATGTATATACATTTATTTAGGTCTGTAAGACTTCTTAATCATTACTGTACATATATATACATATATCTGTGTATATGGATTTATTTAAGATTGTGAGCCTTCGTCATCGTTACTGTAGATATACATATATTTATGTATATGGATTTATTTAAGCCTGTCAGCCTTCCTCATCATTACTGTACATACAAATATATCTATGTATATGGATTTATTTAAGTCTGTCAGCCTTCCTCATCATTACTGTAGATATATATATACATATATCTATGTATATGGATTTATTTAAGTCTGTCAGCCTTCCTCATCATTACTGTACATATGCGTATATTTATGTATATAGATTTTTTTAAGTCTGTCAGTCTTCCTTATTGTTACTGTATATATGCATGTATCTTTGTATATCGATTTATTTAAGTCTGTCAGCCTTATTCATCGTTACTCTATATATGGATAAATCTAGGTATATAGATTTATTTAAGTCTGTCAGCCTTCCTCATCGTTTCTGTATAATATATATATATATATATATATATATATATATATATATATATATATACATACATATATCTATGTATATGCATTTATTTAAGTCTGTAAGCCTTCCTAATCATTACTGTATGTATATATATATATATATATATATATATATATATATATATATATATATATATATATATATATATATCTGTAAATAAGGATTTATTTAAGATTATGAGCCTTTCTCATCGTTACTGTAGATATACATATAGCTAAGTATATGGATTTATTTAAGTCTGTCAGCCTTCCTCATCATTACTGTACATATACATATATCTGTGTATATGGATTTATTTAAGTCTGTCAGCCTTCCTCATCCTTACTGTATATATACATATATCTATGTATATGAAATTATGTAAGTCTTTCAGCCTTTCTCATCGTTACTCTACATATACATACATCTATGTATATGGATTTATTGAAGTCTGTCAGCCATCCTCATCATTACTGTACATATGCATACATCTATGCATACGGATTTATTTAATTCTCTCAGCCTTCCTCATCGTTACTGTACATATACATATATATATGTATATGGATTTATTTAAGTCTGTTAGCCTTCCTCATCATTCTGTGCATGTACATATATCTATGTATATACATTTATTTGTCTGTCAGCCTTCCTCATCATTACGGTATATATACATATATCTATGTATATGGATTTATTTAAGTCTGTCAGCTTTCCTCATCGCTACTGTATATATATATATATATATATATATATATATATATATATATATATATATATATATATATATATATATGAAAGCAAAGAGGAGAGGGCCCCCATACTCAGGAATGGAATGGCGCAGACCCCCATGGAGCCTGCTAACCCACAAAACCCCAAGGCCCCAAGGTATGGGACCTTGCAGAAGCGTTGTGTAGTCTGCTGTCTTTCATACACTCAGGCACACATCCTAGCACTTTTCAACACTACTGCAACATCACGGTGCAGTTCAAAGCCAACCACGCGTTGCCACTCAACTTTTTGTAGTCTATAGCAGCCTTATTGCAGCCAGTGTTTTCCTTCTACATTGGGGAAAACAATTAGAAAGCTCTCAGACAAAGGGTGAAGGAACACCTTGCAGCCATCAGGCATAATGACAGTTACAATGCATTAAGCGAACTGGCAGCTGCCACCAGCTGCAATGGCTTCACCTGTTTAAATTTCTAGTAGAACAGGTCCAGCAGTTTTTGGAGATTGCAACACACTACTGGAGCTGAAGGAATTAAGATGGCAACTCCTCCTTGAAGCAGATACCCCACCAGGGCTCAATGAGAATCTCAACATTAAATGTGCATTAAAGTGGTACAACTAAAAAGTTAAAGCACGCCACCTAGTGGCAGGATGTTAGCAGATAAAACCTTTTGTTTTATAGCAGTGTCTCTCATTAGTCCAAATACTACTGCATTGGCTATAATATCTACCAATCATAGTGAAGTATTTTTTACACCATTTAGACTATTTAAAGCTTGCAGAGTATTGCAAATGCATTACATTTTGCTCTGATGAAGTTCGATTGTTACCAATAAAGCGAACGCTCAAGTTTTTTCCTTGTAGTGAAATACAGTTCTGGCTCAGCATCTATTCATTGCAATTCTGTTTTTGTTTTTAACAGTTCGTAAGTTTTCAGTAGTATAAGTTTATTTCTTCCTAGTCTTATTCGGTTTTGTTTTTCTTCATATATATATATATATATATATATATATATATATATATATATATATATATATATATGTGTATATATTGATTTATTTAACTCTCTCAGCCTTCCTCATTGTTACTCTACACATACATATATCTATGTATATGGATTTATTTAAGTCTGTCAGCCTTCCTCATCGTCACTGAATATATATATATATATATATATATATATATATATATATATATCTATGTATATGGATTCATTTAAGTCTGTCAGCCTTCCTCATCGTTACTGTATATATACATATATCTATGTATATGGATTTATTTGAGTCTGTCAGCCTTCCTCATCGTAACTGTATATATACATATATTTATGTATATGGATTTATTTAAGTCTGTCAGTCTTCCTTATCGTTACTGTATATATACATATATCTATGTATATGGATTTATTTCTGTCAGCCTTCCTCATCGTTACTCTTCATATACATATATCTTTGTATATGCATTTATTTAAGTCTGTCAGCCTTCCTCATTGTTACTATACATATACATATATATATCTATATGCATTTATTTGAGTCTGTCAGCCTTCCTCATCGTAACTGTATATATACATATATTTATGTATATGGATTTATTTCAGTCTGTCAGCCTTCCTCATCGTTACTGCATATATACATATATCTATGTATATGGATTTATTTTAGTCTGTCAGCCTTCCTCATCATTACTGTAGATATATATACATATATCTATGTATATGGATTTATTTAAGTCTGTCAGCCTTCCTCATCATTACTGTATATATACATATATCTATGTATATGGATTTATTTAGGTCTGTCAGCCTTCCTCATCGTTACTGTACATACACATATATCTATGTATATGGATTTATTTAAGTCTGTCAGCCTTCCTCATCATTACTGTATATATGCATATATCTTTGTATATGGATTTATTTAAGTCTGTCAGCCTTATTCATCGTTACTCTATATATGCATAAATCTATGTATATGGATTTATTTAAGTCTGTCAGCCTTCCTCATCGTTACTGTATAAATATATATATATATATATATATATATATATATATATATATATATATATATATATATATATATATATGTATTTATTTTAGTCTGTAAGCCTTCTTTATCGTTACTGTATATATATACATATCTGTGTATATGGATTTTTTAAGATTTTGAGCCTTCCTCATCGTTACTGTAGATGCACATATATTTATGTATATGGATTTATTTAAGTCTGTCAGACTTCCTCATCGTTACTGTAGATATACATCTAGCTAAGTATATGGATTTATTTAAGTCTGTTAGCCTTCCTCATCATTACTGTACATATACATATATCTAAGTATATGGAGTTATTTAAGTCTGTCAGCCTTCCTCATCATTACTGTACATATACATATATTTATGTATATGGATTTATTTAATTCTCTCAGCCTTCCTCATCGCTACTGTACATATGCATATATCTAAGTATATGGATTTATTTAAGTCTGTCAGCCTTCCTCATCATTCTGTACATGTACATATATCTATGTATATATATTTATTTGTCTGTCAGCCTTCCTCATCGTTACGGTATATTTACATATATCTATGTATATGGATTTATTTAAGTCTGTCAGCTTTCCTCATAGCTACTGTATACAACCCAGGAATGAACAATCCCTAATCAGAGAGCTAACCAGGCTTCTACAAGCCTTTACGCAGCCAGAAACTAGTACCCAGGACAACGAGGACTCCATTTCGTGTGCACAGCCTGTGCGAACCAAGCAGACTAATTACAACAACTCTAACAGGAGATTTTCCGGCGATAGCGGACCATCACGTAGTGAACAGAGGTATGAGGAACAAAACAACATGCCACACAATGACAATGATTAATTTCTTCTCAAATACGCTAATATCAACATAACTGACTAGCTAAACAAAAGTTTTGGAGCTACTGAACAATGTGAACAGAGACAGAGACAAAACGAGCAGGACACTTCTTACTCTGAGAAATGTAAGCTTCTTGAAAAACACATGTTAAAATGTAAAAATTTAAACTTAGATAACTGTTTTTTATCTGAATGTTTGAAAAGGAAACACGTGCCCAAGGGGCTTAGACTAAATAAGTTCCCAAACGACACTGTCATGGGTTCTACTCTGTATAAGGAGATTGTGGATATTCTGAACAATTGTGGTTTGGCATTGATAAAAGTTATGATTAACAATAATAACAAGTTGATTGATGAACTTAATATCAAAATTGACAAAATTAACAAAGAAATATGTGACGATTTACTGTTTACTGTGAGAGAATATAAAAGTGACTACTTGAGAGTGTTTAATGATGTTGATAACATTATGGCTAAGAACCAAAAAAGAAAGATGGGTAAACTAGATTGAGATGACTGGGCATACGAACACCAACAAGCATATGTACTAGGGCACAACACTAATAAAAAGGAACAGACCTACGGGCCACTTAGGGGAAGGCATACATATTATAACTACAACCAACAACAAAAAAATACTAGGTCCTGTCAGTGGAGGCAACACAATTATGGCTATGAAACTAGAGATGTTGCTAACACAGATATGCACAACTATCAGGGTGAATATAGTGACTATGAAATCCCTTTAGAACAGGAGGGACCAAGAAGGTCAGAGAGAATACGGAATTTGCACACACACCCAACATATGCACAAGTAACCAACAATTATGTTCGGAAACACTGAAGGAATTTTATTTAATGACACCAGTATACAGAACACCATTGTTCATGATAATACAGAATTAAACAGGGATAATACTACAGATCAAGGAAACACGAAATCTACTTTGTTCGATATTAACCTTAGAAATCAATTGACATGTGTAGACACATACATGAATTTTTTGCTCCTTAATGATAACACCTTACAGAATAACAGGACACATGACAGTATAGACATAGAGAGGAACAATATTATAGTCAGTCAACCAAACAGTGAATTTTTTATATACAACTATACTAATATCAAAATTTCACTTTTTAAAAAAGGTTTCACCTTTGTTCCAGCCAGAAGAATGGATACATGTGTTGAGATGATACTAGATAAGGCTTTCTTTTAACAGGAAGTTAAATTTGAAATTCTTGGCTAATCCCAATTATTCAGGGAATGTCGTTGCACCTTTGTGCTACTGTCAAGTCAGACATTGTGACGCCAGTATGAAAGCACATTCAAACCTACTACAAAACGATATTAGTAACTTTGAAAAACTGAATTAATGAGGCTGGGGAATGTTTCAGCCATCAAGGAACACAACTTCTAAACCACCTCACCATATAGAAGAAAACAACCTTTGGAAGAAATAAACAGTTTTATTCGGATGTGTCAGATTAAGGAAACCTGACAAAGGGGTAGCCTAATGAACAAGTGGTTATACACAGCCAAATGGATATATTGAATGTACAGGGTAGATATTCAATCATTTCTACTAATGAATCTCAATATCATGTGATCATAAGATTGACTTGACTATAGACAAACTCACCCAAGGTTTACACCCTTGATGAGAAGGTACAGATTTTTAAAGTAGAAAACCTTTTATCCACTATGTTTGGTATTCCCAAGATTCATAAAGGTGTTGAAAACCACCTTTGAGGCTAATTGTAAATACCAGAAGGCTCAAAAACTCAACTTTGCATATCTATATTGATAGTAACCAAAGCCTTTTTACAAACTATACACACATATCTTAATTGATTCTTGGGATTTACTAAGGAAAATAAACCAATTAACATTTGAACCACATGTTAAAGACTTATTTTCTGTGATTCTGCATAATATCGGACTTGAATGGTTTGAATACATGTTAATAGAATTCAAATTTCTGAATGACAATGAATTTAGATTAATCCTGGAAAATATAGAAATAGTATTAAAGAAATGTCTGTCATATTTCGAGACTAAATTTAATGTAACAACTTGATGGTGTGGCAAAGGGGGCAGCCTGTGCCCCCATTTACGCCAACATTGTTATGCTATTCTGGGAAAAACACTTTGTTTTCAATTCACCATTCAAGGTCAATATAGTCAAATATTTTTGCTTTTTGGACGACATATTGATAGTTTGGAACGGGACACAAGATGAGGCACTAAGGACCTTGGACTACTTTAATAATTCCACTACATTTCTTCAGTTCACATTTGAATTCAATATGGAAAGAATACATTTTTTAGATATTACCATTAGAAAAGACTATGAACAAGGAACATACCTATCCAAGATATTTAGAAAGACATGTTTTTCTAATTCTTATCTTCACTACTGTAGCAACCACGCACCTCTACAAAAGAGGAATATTATTAAGGGACAAATGGTCAGGGTAGTCCGAATGACACAAGATACACCTCGAGCTTTATTGAAGAATTAGAATATGTACACAAATTATTCTTGGAGAGAGGCTACCCTTGATTCCATCAAGTGTTCTTAAAGGAAATAAAGGATAAAAGGTTGGGGAACCAACATTCCCTTACTTAACAAGGTGAAGTCATGATAGACAACGTGTCAAAACACGTAATCCTGAGTCCACTATTCACGGTTAGTGGCAATAGGCTCACCAACATGAACACTCCATTTTTGTTGGTGACATACAATACTAACACTAACCTAATAAAGAAAACTATTAACAGAATATGGGAGTTTTTCAAGAACATGCCAAATAGATGAAATATTTGATAACGTGGTATGCTATAAGCCTGGAAGGGGACCTAACGTAAAAGCTATTTTTGAGAAAAAAGAAGGAAGGAAAGATAAAAGGAAGAAAGGCACCTTCGTGTGAAAGATGTCCACAATGTACATTTATAGAAATAAAGAGGAATTACAGGCGTACCAACCATTCTAATAGGTTGCAAGGAAACAATATTGCACATGTTACACTAGTGGGGGTAGTATATTTGGCCTATTGTACCTCATGTTGGGGACATCAGTGTGGGTAAAATAGGAAAGACACCCATGCAGAGAATTTACGAACATATGTATGACATAAAAGAAGAAGGAGACAAATGCCCTTTA
>NW_025056118.1:0-8727 GCF_019279795.1 Protopterus annectens | reverse complement strand
GTTGGGGTTGGGGGATCGGGGAAACCCTGGCACCGATACCTACCCTTTCAGTTCCGTCGTTGGCTCCGATCACTTCCATGGTGCCTTCCTTGGAGGGATCTGGGCACCGGGAATCGCTCGTCGGCTCCGAGGGGGGCAAGTGGCATCGGACCCTTGTCCGACCCCGTTCTCCCTCTTGGAGCTTCGGCGCAGGTGAGTTCAGCTCCTACATCGGCTTCAGAGCCATCTCTCTCAGTGCTGGGTGGGATTCCGGTCTCTTCGGAGCCGGAGCCCTCTCCGCTATCAGGAGAAGGCACCTTCAAAGTCATGAGGAGTGTGCTGGCCTCTGAGTCAGTCCCACGATCACCCTCTTCAGCTGCTCCCCCCATGGTGCCTGCATCTGCCTCTGCCCCTCCTCCAGACCCCAAGAGTGGGGAACAAGCGCTCCAGGGCACCCTATTGGGTGTATCTTCTTCTTCTGAGGCCTCCCCTGATCATTCAGAGGAGCATCCTTGGAAGAGAAAATGCAAGAGGAATCATATTGACTCCCCTGAGTCTGTCACTTCAGATACCGACTTAGAGGATTCGGAAGGGTCCCTGAGATCCCCCTCTGAAGATGTCTCCTTCTCAGACATCCTTGAGATGCTTAGGCAGAGGGGGAACTGGACTACCCTTAACCCTTCTGAGGATGAGTTGGTATACCTGGATGCGTTTGGTTCCCGACCTTCCACCTCCTGGGTGTCTCCGCCTTTCGATTCACTGATGTCCGTGGTGGCTTGAAAGGCATGGTCAGCCCCAGACACAGTGGAACCAACCCCCTGAAGGCCCACAAAATGTATCACTGTGCCATAGGACAAGCAGCTTCTGACAAAAGGTGTTCCCGTTGATGCCATGGTGGTAGCAGCGGCCACAAAAAAGGAGTTGGCTGAAACTTCTTCGTCTGTTCATTCCCCTAATAAGGAATCTAGGATGATGGACAGATATGGGAAGTGGATGTTTGCCTCAGCGACCTTTGCCATGAGATCGCTGAACTACTTGTGCCACTTTACACGCCTTCAAAGGGATCTCATTAAAGAGCTAGGAGATACCCTTCAAGATCCATCAGCTGGGGGGGCCCAGGCTAAGGTTGCCTCCCAGCTGGCGACTCTGAATTCGGTAGTAAACTCCTCCATGCGGCTCATTTCTTATGCAGGCGATGGTGCAAGTAGGGCCTCAGGCACAGGCGTGGCCTTAAGAAGGCATGCTTGGATGCGGTTATGTAACTTTGCGGAACCCTTCAGGACGTCTTTCACCAACACCCCCTTTGATGGTTCCACTCTTTTTGGACCACAGGTGAAGGATACCCTTACCAGGTGTGAGCAGGAAGGCAAGACTCTCTCTGCTGTGGGAGTCCGTTTTTCCACTCCTTCTAGACCATATCCCAAAGGTCAAAACTGTGGGAAGATGTGGTTCTGGAAACC
This sequence comes from Protopterus annectens, assembly GCF_019279795.1. Taxonomy (NCBI): domain Eukaryota; kingdom Metazoa; phylum Chordata; order Ceratodontiformes; family Protopteridae; genus Protopterus; species Protopterus annectens. Next base: position 7,288 of record NW_025056118.1, on the reverse strand, counting down.
CCAGGGAGCCGTGCCTGACACACGTGGTGAGTTCCTCTCCAGGGGCAGAGGAGGGAACAACAATAGACGCCACCCTCAGAGCAGAGGGGGTCCACAAAATCAGGGCAACAGAGAATCCTTCTCTGACAAGCCCTTCCAGCATTCCTGAGGTGTTGCCCAGCTGTCCACGTTCGGAGGCAGTCGGGGGAAGGTTATCGCTGTACCCAAAAGCCTGGCAAAGCATAACAAAAGACAAATGGGTACTGTCTATCATATCCTAAGGCTACAGAATCCCCTTCTTTTGCACCCCCTAGATTCCAAACAAATCCCTTCCAGATGTTCCACCCAATCTAAGGGATCAAGCAGTTCAAGAAATATCAAAACTGCTAAGAAAAAGAGCCAGTCCCAGCAGACCAGCAAGGATCCGGAATTTACTCAAGGTTCTTTTTGGTACCGAAAAAGACAGGGGACTGGAGACCCATTCTGGATTTCAGCAGACTAAACAGGCCTTTTCAAAGAACGATGTTCTGGATGTTCACGCATCAGTCCATTTTACCCTTTCTGGGTCAGGACAATTGGATGCGCTCCATAGATCTTCAGGATGCGTACTACCATATCAAAATGGACAGGTGTTCCAGAAGATTCCTCCGCTTCCGGCTGGGAGCCAGTCATTATCAGTTCAGAGCTCTGCCCTTTGGTCTCACCATAGCCCCCAGGGTGTTCACCAAATGTTTGGCAGTAGTTACCGCTCACCTGAGACGGCAAGGATTCCAGGTGTTTCCATATCTAGATGACTGGCTCCTCACTGCTATCACCAGGCATCACCTGCTGCGAGCCAGAGAATACACCATTCAAACTTGCGCCAGACTAGGTATCACACTAAATTTCAAAAAGTCTGCATTGCTGCCTTGTCAATCTATTACTTTTATAGGCGCAAACTTAAATATAAAGGACATGTCAGTGAGACTTCCATTGTGCAGGTCTTATTAGGATGCAAAGAAATTCAGGCCAGGTTCATCCTAAAAACCTTAGGTATCATGGCAGTGGCTATCATACTAGTCCCCCTTGCTCACTTTCATATGAGGATTCTTCAGTGGATGCTCTTCACCCAATGGTCCTTTCAGCAACTTCCAATGTCTCACATGATAATGATCACACAGACATGCAAAAACCAACTTGCTTGGTGGATGGTTTCCCCATCAGTACTCCAGGGCAGACCATTTGTTCTTCCTCCTCCAGTGGCTACGGTGACCATGGATGCCTCCCTGATCGGGTGGGTGGGGCATTTTCAGGGCAGAACAGTCCAAGGCACCTGGCAGCCTCACGAGTACCATCTGCATATCAATGTCTCTTGGGAGATGAGGCCCGTGCTTTTGACGCGTTGCAAGCTCTTTAGAACTCTATTCCCACCGGGACCATTTGCGAATTCAGACAGACAGATTTGTCTATGGCCGATGGTACATCAACAAGCAGGAAGCGGAACCAGGTCCCTACCCACTATGTTTGAAAGCACTCAGACTTTGGCAGTGGGCGATCTCTTCCAATGGTTTCTGATGGCCGCACATCCCTGGGAAGTCATTCGTTTACTAGCGAACCAGGCTGAGCAGGCAATTTTCATGCCTCACGGTGGTCTCTCTCAATCCAGACAGTGGCATGACACTGATCTTCTGCAAATAGGGTCAACTTCTTGCTCACGACCTTTTTTACACCTTCAACAGCAAGTGCAACAATTTATTTTCTCCTCCCCTCTTCCTGGACACTTCCCAGAGATGCTCTAGTTTCATGATTTGGCCTCGAGGAGACTTCTTTATGCCTTCCCTCCGCGCCGCCGATTCCCCGGCGAATATGAAAACTACCATATTGGGATGCAAGATGATCTCCTCATTGCCCTATACTGGCCTACGACAAATTTGGTTTCCCGCTCCTGCATCATCACCTTCTGGATCAGCCCTGGACTCTAGGACCCCAGTTCCCAGATCTCTGATCCGTTAATCCAGGCAGGCTGCACCCCGTCCTTCAGTCTCTCAGCTCACTGCTTGGTTGCTCCACTTCCGACCCTTAGCCAGACTTCAGAACATTCTCCCTCGATGCATTAGAAATCATCTTATCTGCATAAAATTCCTACCGCACAAGCCATGCTGATGGTGAAACGTTTTTTCTTCCTGGGCAGAGGCTAGTATAGACCCTTACCGGCCCTATGCTTTAACATTTTGGAATTCCTTATGGACCTCTTCCATGCTGGGTCCTTCTGCTACAATTAGGGTTCAGTTGGCTGCAATTTCAAATTTTCACATTGTGCTTTGGAAAACAATATCTTGTCTCATAAGCTCTATTTTTCTCAAAGGAACCACTCTGCTCAGGCCCCAGTGAGAGATCCTCCACCACCGTGGGATCTAAATTTGATTTTAGCTTCTCTAATTTTGCCGAACCTGCGGCTTCTTGTTCCTTGAGGATTCTTGTCTTGAAGCCCCTTTTCTGGTAACTATTACTTCAGCCAGAAAGAGTTTGGAACTACAGGCTCTTTCCATCAAATCCCCCCTACCTGTTCCACAAAGAGACAGGGTTGCTCTTGGACTAGTGAAACCTTCCTTCCCTAGGTCTCTTCAGAGAATGCTTGAATCAGTCCATAGACCTTCCTGTGTTTTCCTAACTCCCACTCCAACAGGGCGATATAAGTTGCATCAATTAGATGTTCTGAGCAGCTATGCTTTTGTTTGCATAGAACCAGGACATTAGAAAAATCGAATCAACTTTTTCCTGTCTTATACGGTAGAGTAAACAAGGTCTTCCGGTTTCCAAAAGTATCTTTGTATCCAGGTGGTTGACTATCATCACATTCATATATCAATTGAGGTATAAAGAATTGCCAGTTAAACTGAAGGATCATTCCACCAAACTTTAAGCTACTTCAGAGTGGCCTTTTAGACTGGAGTTGCTCCCATTGAATCTATTTGTGCTGCAGCTACGCAGGCCAACCCGCATGTACTTTCATTGCATTACAAGTTGGATTTGGCTTCTAGGGCAAGAGCAAATTTTGGTTTCCACTATTCTGAAGAGTCTTCTGATGGTAGCTGGTTTTTAGGTGCTAGGGACGCTGTCCCAACCAGCAAGAATGAAGGTGAGATGAACAACTTAACATAAAAGAAGTTGTCTTTTACTACCATAATGTTCATATTGGTTGTCTTCTTCTCGCCTTCTTTCTCTTCGTCCCTATCCATCCCTATCCTAGTGGACAGGAAAGGTTCTTCTTGATTCTTCACTGTTGAGTCTTCTCATGTTCCTTTCTGACTGGCTAGTCTCTCCAGTAAGATGCATTCTGGGATAGGATTCGCTATTGTATGTCTGCGAGTTAGACTTACCGTGAGATCTGGGTATCATCAAGCATCCATGGGATATAAAGGCCTCGGCCAGTAAACATCTCTTGAGCTTTTTTGAAGATGTGAGTTGGAGCCGAAGATCGGCTCTGAGCCCAGCGCCAACAAAGAAGAAGGCGAGAAGACAACTAACATGGAGCATTGCTGGGTGGGTACATAACTTCTTTCCCAAATATTTAAACCCCATCCACCTTTGAAACTGTACTCCCACTGCATCTCACCATTCCTCTATCCTCCTCCCATTCACACATAACAGTCTGTCTTATTCCTTTGACCAGCATTCCTCCCTCTCTGTATACCTCCACCTCTCCAGGGTCTCCTCAACCTGTTCCCTACACTCCACTTACAGACCTAGTAATCGTCACAAACCTTTGATCAGCGGGGACCCATGTGTCACAGTCATGTCTGTCAACCTGTCCATCACCACTGCAAATCAAATAGAAAGGACTCTGGCTGATCCACCTTCATATTAAATACTGTCACTTTCAATGCAGAACTCACCCCTGTCTCACTAGCCTTGGCACATACCCTGTAACATTCTTACAGATTCCTCATACCACTGATCTCCCTCATACAATACCACAACTACTCTATTGGCATCATGTCATGCTGCCTCTAAATTCCCTAAAAGACACAAATGCAATACTTCTTCCTGGCTTATCTGTACATCTCCATCAACACACTCTCCAGATCCGTCCGCATTTGTACTGCTCTTTCTGGCATGAAACCTGTATGATCAGTAATCCTTACCACATTCTTCGCAGTGGCCTCCACCACCCTTTACCGACCCTCATCCTGTGACTGATCGCGTTGTCCTCTGCCAGATTACTACAGCTCTACTTTCCTGCCTTATTCTCATACGCAGTACCCAAACACAATTTCCCAACTCCTCACACATACTCTCACTTTCCAAGATTACAGTAAACAATCCAGTTAATAAGACTACTGCCATATCTCCTAAACACATCCATGCTTCCACAGGTATGTCATCTGTATCAACAACCTTTCCATTCTGAAACCTCTTCATAGCTGTCCTTACATCTTAGTTGATAGTCTGTTGCACTTCTGATTCACCATAACCACATCATCCAACCTTCTCTCTCTCATTCTTCTCATGTAGCCATCAAGAACTGTTTCCATCTGTTCTACACACTCTCCTCTCTTGTTAGTATGTTTTCCTATTATCCTTTATCTCCCTTATTTGCTGCACTTCCTTTACAACTGTGTGTGCCTCTGTCTGTGTAAATTTTTAGGTCCTATTCTCCGTGCTTGGTGTCAACCACTTCACAACTCTTCAGATGCACCCCATCCTTGGCGTTGTACTACTCTTTGCCGTATTACAGCCACATCTCATTATATTCATCTACTTCCATGTCTGTCTGACAATCACGCTACCTTCACCAACCTCTTTCTCCATGCCCTTCTTCTTCATTTCCACCTGGGTGTGTCATGTCCTCCTTCCTCTGTCCAGATGTCTTTAAATGTGTTCTCTCATCTACGCTTACTAGCTCGGATGTAGTTAACCGATTTGGTAACTCTTCATTGCCACCCACTGCCTAAGCTTAACTGTTTCCCTGAACTGTATCTCACTATCCTTTTCAGTATCCACCATCAGTCATTGTGCCTCACATACCACTTCTTTTTGATCATCAGTGTCATCCCACAGGCAATATTCCATGCTGCTTCTTCACTTTCCCTGTCACCAACTACAGTTTCCAATCCCCTTCAAACAGGCCCCACCTGCAGGAGATAATCCACCTGTGTGCATCACCTCTGCTCTTATGTCCTTACCTTGCCTCAGATCTTGTAAAAATGCTCCTTGTTCTACATATATTCCTTCTTTTATAAAGTCCACCACCATCTCACCTTCTGCGTTCTTTTTGCTTATTTCCTTTACTACCCCTCACTTGTGCATCCCTTCTGTCATCTTCCACCAACTTGCATGTTGAGATCTGTTCAATCACCACAAATTCTCTCACTCTTGGGTACAGTCATCATCCTTCATCCAACACTCTCCAAGTACAGCTGTCTCGGCATCCATCACCTGCGCGTGGCGAACCTTGTGCACTAACATCGTCATTACCATCAGTTCCCAGCCTCCGCCAAGCATTGGTCTACCTGACACTCTTACCACCTCAAACATTCTTGGCATAATATTCTTTCAGGTTAACCCATAAACCATTTTACACTTCCATACATCATGATAGGTATTTGTACCGACCGATATTAAGCTGCGCTCTACCTTTCCATCTGGTCTGTGGCACACACAATATATCTGCTTTCATCTGATGTCCATATCAGCTAGCTCTGTCCCCATACCAGCCATAAACACAACATTAAATTCTAAGCATCACTACACACTCTAGCCTTTCCTCCTCTCTGCCTGCCATGAGCATCGGACATCCTCCACGGGCCTTGTCTGTGAATGCAAAACTACTCTCTATCAAATGACATATATTATTGTAATATGAAGAAAATGTCACTAATGTTGACCCCATAGCCACCATGTGTATGTGTGGTATCCTCCCAGATGTGTGCTGCCATAACAGGTTGACAAGGGAATGACTGACAAAAAATTATTTATTTACAATGTGCCATACTGACGCCCAACGAAATGTATATAGTTATTATCTGTGCAGATGTATGTATGGAGTAGGTGTACCCTTGGCTGCGTATAACTGACGTAGGATGGAAAACGCCGGAATGATAATATTGCATGTACATCCAACAGGGAGTTACACTTCTATAGCTACTGGTTGTTGTATTGCCTGCCACAGCACAGACATGAATACCCCAACATAACAGGAGTATCACATTGAAATTGTAGAGGTGTCCAACTGTATGACTTTGTGTCCATACCTATTACAAACAGATGTATGACCACTGAATGGCACATATGGCCTCAGCAATACCTTAATTGCCAAGGCACATGCTCCACCAAAGTGAGTAAACCCTGTTGCTGTACAGCAGTAATGCACAAAGCACATAACTGGATGCTGTATTGGCTGTACAGGGCAAAGTAGATGCAGGTATCAACTGGGCAGCATAACGCTGAGCAGGCATAGTAGGTCACAGGTGGATTACTGTAAAGCTATTCTGATACAAATGGACACATCCACTGAGGCAATCAGAGCCATCTTCATCGTCCACCGATCTCAGTCGTCAACCCAAGCCACCCTGTAATGGAGGTCAATCAATGCACATACACACCATAGCTACAGCCAACCTGCTGTAGACAGGTTAGGGAAACATCACCCCTCTGGCTCAACATTAGTATAGGTGGATATGCACGCAAATGCACCCCTCCCATCATCATCATGGATCAGGTGCAAACTGCCTAATCAAAGTTAACAAAAGCAAGTTCCCCTTGAGGCCTGATAACAGTCCTGTCTGCATCCTACATATCACCCCTCATACCTGTGGTACAGACCAACACGGAAGGACTGTGGCTGACCAAGTTCACAGATGACTGCAAACTAGGCGCCATAATCGACTCTCCAGCCGACACAAGCATCCTACAAAAGGGCCTCATAGAAACAGACAACTGGTGCCAGAGCCATGGCCTCAAGCTAAACGCCAAAAAGTGTATAGTCATCCCCTTTGGCAAAAACAAAGTGCCCAAATTACCACATAGGTGGTAATCCATTGTATGGAAGAAGTAATTAGGGACCTGGGGACCCCAATTTGATAGCAATTTCTCATTTGAAAACCATGGCCAAAGTGGTTAGAAAAACATTTTTTATAGCCCACCTAATCATGAAGGGATTCACATCTACATCGGGGGGGTCATCGGGCCCCTTTACTCATCCCTCATCAGGCCCATAATTGAGTACAATGCCCTTTTTGGGGTGTACCTTACCAGACACCTGCAGCAACTGGAAAGACCCCCAAAAATACCTCACCAAGAGGATCAAAGGGCTCAAACAGATGCCATA
>NW_025056117.1:0-8699 GCF_019279795.1 Protopterus annectens | reverse complement strand
CTTCAGGTTCAAGGCCAAGTGTATTTGGCTTCAGCGCGTCCCTTATTTAGATTAGCCTACCCATTGTGCTCTCTGTAAAGTAGGTCACAGAAGGTACCCTTTTAAGATTAGTTTACTGTGCCTCTGTCTAGCAGGGACACAGGAGAGATCCCAGGGTGAATTTGCAGTTTTCCCATCCACGGCGTCTAAATTTTGCTTGAAGAGGGTCAGCGAGGGCTATGTGTCCTAACATGAATTGGAATTCTACTCCAAAGTGAGGGGAGCCTCTGGGAAATTAATCTGTTCCTCCAGCATGTCCTATTTATTTTTGTGCTGAGGTATAGGTCCCTGGAGCTGCAGTAGCTCTAAGGGACTTGGATTTTTTATTGGAGCATGTCCATTAATTCTGGAGCCTGATACGCTTGTATCGCCAGGCATGATGGCTTTGTGCGTCAGGCGCCGTTGCCTCTGAGTAGGCTGATGGCAACTGAGTAGAGTTGGATAGTTCATCGCGGCATACGTACAGTCATAACAGATGGGTTCTCCTGTATATCAGTGCTGTATGGTCCTCGGTCGGCCGAATTCCAAAATGCTAGGTCCAAGTGATCGGTTGTTTGTACAACTTCTTCCTGACGTCAGTCGACAGGGTATAAAAGAACCAGCCCGACGCCATTTTCTTCAGTCTTTCTTGCCGTGACGGTGCCCGAAGCAGAAGCAGCAGTTATGGCGTAAAGTGCCCGGTTGACCAGCTCCTGAGATTACTTAAAATTTTGGAAACCAAGTCTTCCTACAAAAAGCCAAGGCACTCGCGTTGAGGGGAACCTTTTTCTTGCCTCCCCAGAACCCGATGTCAGACAAAGTTTAATAATTGTATTTCTTGTAGGGAAGCAAATACCCATAAGGATTTCCACATTCCCTATACCTTGTTTAGGCCCAGACCACGAGGTCTCAGCCTGCCAGCTTTGTGCTACATTCAACAAATGCACTAATAAGCATCGGGCTGAGTTCCTCAAGCAGCATTTAAGTTTTGGAAAAGCATTTAACTATACCATGTCAGGTCGGATACTCTGACTCGGGTTTTGTCTAAGAAAGAAAGAGCAAGGACCGATTACCACGAGGTCCAAGAGCATCTACCGACACCATAGCCAAAGTCAAATACACGTGGTCCGGTTCCTCAGTGAGGCGCCACGCTAGCCCCTGCCTACCGATGACCTGTCTTTGACAGTGTCTCCTGTACCCGAGGCTGCGGCCCTCGGCCCACACCTCGACTACAGAATACAGAAGCCACTCTTGGCGCTGAAACTCAGAATGTGGACAGGTCCACCTCCCACTCCAAGGTGTCTTCAGACCTTCCTCTTCTTTCTCCATCAAGGCTTTCACAAAGTCTAAAGCAACCATGCACTCTAAGAGACCAGCTACTCAGGGCCCATCTCCAGGCCCCATGCCTAAGAAACAAATGCTTAAAATGGCTGAGGATTTAATTTACTTCCTTATCAGAGGTCCCCAGCCCCCTCCAGACAAATATGCCTAGAGGAGGAAGATTCCCTCCTCCCACTCAGTCAGGCTCCATTATTCCCCTCAGAGCACTCTGGATGATCAGGAACATTCTTACTCCCTTTGGAAGATTCTGATGCGGGAGGAGTCCATCCCTTCTGTATCTCCCTGAGGATTACTCATTTGGGAAACTTGTGCATAGTTAAGGGAACACTTACCCACTGGGAAGGACAGGATTATTCTGATTCCAAAGAAGAGGCTCAGGGAATTTCTCCCTTAAACTTCCCTCAGCACAGAGGGCCTCTGGCTATACCTCCTGTCTCTTGGACATACTAGATGATGTTTACTCGGAGGCCTGTCTTAACTTGGACTCCCCACCTCCAGCTCCTGTTAAGCCTGACAGGTGACTACAGGTTCCTGACTCCACACCAATTTTATACAAAAAGCCATGCTGCTGACCCAGAAACCATCTCACAGGGCCCCAAGGGAGCGCAAGGCCTCCATTGCTAAAAAATCATTGCCTTCCGAGAGAGAGATTCCAAGATCCTTAGAAAGGTGGGGAAAAAAGGTATACCCTGCCGGCTACCTTATCCATGAGGGCCTTAAACTGTCAGTTTTATATGCTAAAATATCAACAGTTTTGTTATCAGAATTGAAAAGTAAATGTCACAGCCTGAACAACCAGACTTGAAGAGCGTGATTTCCATGCATAAGTTACAGAACAAGTGGGTAAGCATACCTTACAATGTGAAGTTTGATGCTCTAGAGGCCTCATGTAGATGGGCACCAAGGTTTACAGGATCAGTCATCACGTAGGCATGCCTGGCTCAGCGAAACAAGCCCTGCCTGATCATGTCATAAGCTAAATTACTAGAACCCCACTCTTCAAAAGGATGTACTATTTGGTGCTAATGCTGAGGAGGTATTAAGGAAAATGGAGGGAGAAAGGCTAAATCAATGCAAACAGTGAAAAGAATTTCACAGGTTCAACCCCACGCTTTTCAGTATAAAATTGGCCTTCAAAAAACTGGTCCTTTCCTGCCACAGACAGACCCCCAAAGAGGCAGATACAGGCTTCCGAGGGGCAGAGGGCAATCCCAAGGCTCAGTGAGAGGCGGAGGACAAAGGCAAGCTCTTTACACAAAGAGGCAGTGAGGACAACTCGTCAATCTTTCTGTGAAATCAAACCCAATGACTTTCCCCTTTGCATGCCAATCCAGGTTCTCAAATGGCAGCCCCCTTAGGAGAAGCTGTCATTATTTTCAAAAAATTGGCATATTGTCTACAAAAGACAAAATGGATACTGGACAGAAACATTATAAACAGAGGCTACAGATTTCATTTTCACACCCCTTCCAAAATGATGAGGCATGCCAATCCTGCCACACAATCCCAAAGGGCAGAGGCACAAGGAAGGCAAATTACAGCTCATGGACATTAAAGCTATTCAAGAGGTACCTACACACCTAACAAGGTCAAGGATTTTATTCCAGGCTATTCCTGGTACCAAGGAAGGGAAAAGATTGGAGACCTATTTTGAGACCTGTCCATCCTAAACACATTTCTACTGCACTCAAAATTCAAGATGCTCACTCTACAGCAACTTCTTTCCCATGCTGGGCAAGGAGTCTTGGCTGGTAATGACATTGGACCTCAAGGAGGCATACCTGCATGTCCCAATCAGACAAAATTGCAGAAGATACCACCTCAGACTTCTTGCAGGTTCCAATTCATTATCAATTCTCTACATTGCCCTTTAGGCTTATCTACTGCACCCAGAGTATCTCACTCTAAAAATGCCTGGCATCAGTAATTGCTTTCTGCAGACTCTTCCAAGGGATACAAATATACCCTCTTTATTTGGACTGCATCTCTTGCCTGATCCAAGCGGACAGCAAAGAACATACTTCTGAAACATCTGGCTTATGTAATAATGTTGAGCTCTCTAGGATACACAGTCAACAAAAAGAAATCAAGCTACACACCCTCCCTCAGAAGATAATTTTCCTGGTGCCAATCTTGGATACAAACGCTCAGGATGGCCTACCTCACGCCAGAGAAGCAGGAGCAGCTGCTAACTCAATATTTCACAGCACTAACAAATTGCACCAGGCTTACTGCAAGGAAAATCCTGCAGAGCTCTGGGATTCATGGCATCTTGCATCTTACTAATCCCATGTGCAAAGCTGCATACAGGAAACTTCAATGGCACGTAAAAAACATATGGTCTCAACACAGCCACAGTTTGGAAACAATAACACCACTAATTCCATGTGTCTGCAAAGCAAATTTCTGTGGTGGCCTCAAGCTTGCCAAACAAACACAGGCCTTCCATTCAGCAAGCCTCAAGCAAATCAAGTCATCACAACAAACGCCTCAGACTACGCCTGGGGGGCACACATGGCAGATCGGTGCATTCAGGGCAAATGGACCCAAAAAGAAAAGCACCTTCACATCAATCAAAAGGAAATGCTAGCAGTAATAAATGCTATTATAGCTTTCAAGGACCTTCTGCAACCAGGACAACTACTGATAAGAACAGACAACACCACAGTTATGTGGTACATAAACAAACAGGGAGGAACCCATTCATACCCCCTATGCAGACTGACCATGTCACTTTGGAACATGGCCATAGACTTACAAATCAAACTACAAGCACAGTTACTCTAAGCATAGGCAAGGAGAAACACGCTTGGCAGACAACCTAAGCTAAGAAATATGACAGATCCCACCACCTAATGGAAGTTGCATCCAAAAGTCTTTACATAAATAATCCAAACATGGGGAAGGCCAGACATAGATCTATTTGCTATTCTCCCACAAAAATCACCAATTGAAAAATTTTGCTCAAGGATTTTCCACCCAAAGAGCCTGGAGAGAGTGGACGACTCTCTCTTTTGTTGCCACATCAATGACAGTCTATGCCTCTCGACCCCTTCCCCTGCTGCCCAAAGTTCTACCTGAAAACCAGAGCAGACGTGACCAAAGATGATCCTCATTGCTCCCGACTGGCCAAGACAACACTGGTACCCACTCCTGAGGAGCCTGGACAGCATTCACTGCACCATGGACACCGCCTCCTAATGCCACTTCTGACCGGCTCAACACAGCTTCAAAACTCTTCCACAGCCAGCTAAAGACACTAAATCTAGCTGCATGGGAAGATCCCTTAGCATCACAACAAACCCTACTCTCCAAGGAGGTTCCAGGATGTCATTTTGGAGGCCAGATAGGCGTCAACTAGAAAAAACTTCTACTCCACAAAATGGAAGCGGTTTCTTAGGCGCCTGAACGCAGAAAGAGGGGTCAGGATCCTGGGAAACTGAATTTACTCCTCAAATACTACAGTACTTAACTGAGCTGTTAAGCAGTGCTTTCATTCTCCTCCATCAAAATCCATGCCTCAGCCATTTCTGCAAGAATACAACACTGACTCCAACCTTATTCTCACACCCTCTGCAGGCAGTTCCTCAGAGGGGCTAAGCAATCTAAGACCACCAAGAAAAACAAGCCAATACCTGCTTGGGATCTCAATTTCATTCTGGAAAACTGACCTTGCCTCACTTTGAAACCAGCTTCACTCATCAGATTTGTAATATTTGTCCTGGAAAACTTAGCTTTCCTTCTGGCAATCACCTCAGCTCGTGAGAGTTTCAGAACTACAAGCACCTGCCATGGCTGTGCAGCCTTTCATCATCTTCCATCAGGACAGAAGTGTCATTGCGAACCAACCCATCCTTTATGCCTAAAGGTGGTATCCAAGGTATGCTTTGAATCAGGTGCATACATCTACTCTACCTTCTATCCTAATCCTCAAAACACAAAGGGGAGAGATTACTACACTCCCTGAATATCCTACAGACAGCTACTGCTTATTATCTGGACAGAACAAAGCCTTTCAGAAAATCAGACCAGCTCTTTGTGTCCTATGCTGTAGGAGCTCAAGGAAAATAATTTCAAACAGACAATCTCTAAATGGATAGCCCACTGCATAATGCTTTTGCTGTTCCTTTTCATAACGGCAAGACTGTACCTACAGGCATCAGATCTCACCTCCACAAGGGCCACTGCCACCCTCTGCAGCCTTTCCTCTCAGAGGAGTCCCTACCAAAGATATTTTGGGAAGCAGCCACTTGAGTTCTGTTGCACATACCTTCTCCAAGCACTACCACTTACTCATTATACTCCAAATCTAGAGTTACAGGCTTTGCCACTCACACAGTCTTGCAAGGTATCCTGGCTCCTCTCCGAAAATTACCACCTAGTGCCTACCACCCCCTTTCTTAGCTTTGGGATTCTACCCATTCTGTTATGACTGCAGCTGTATGCACGATGAACATAGTACAGCTTTTGTACCACCACCATAAATGTAAATGTTCGAGTGCTAATACAGCTGCAGATCCAGGTTTCCCTCCCTCCTTCCCCTCTTTGGGACAATCCTAATGGCTAACACCTCCTCATAGGCAACATGATTGGGGTATTCTTTTATGGTGTATTTGCTTGCACTACTGTTTTTTTTTTTTGATATTATTGCATTGCATGTACATATAATTATGTTTTGCCTTCCTTCTGGGGCACTCCCTGACATCTGGGGCAAGAAAAATCTCGAAGAAAATGGCATCGGCTGGTTCTTTATCGCCACCCTGTCGCACCTGACGCCAAGGAAGAAGCGACAACAACCAACGCCGGACTCCAGAACTTTGAATTGGCCACGAATGAGGACCTCGCCTGACTGGCAGGAGAACCCATCTGTTATGACTGCAGCTGTATTAGCACTTCGAACATCTACATTTATGGTAGGTTTTCAAAACTGTACTTTCTCTTTAGCTCGAGCTGCATAGGACATCTGTTTGTAGCCCATGATCCTCTTTGGTGAGAGGTACTTTGAGGGACTCCTCCAGTTGCTGCAGGTGTCGTGAGTGAAAGGTACATCCCCTAAAAAGGGCATTGTATTCAATTATGGGCCTGATGAGTGACGCAGTAGAGGGCACAATGACACTCTCTTGATCTAGATGCAGACCCTTTCGGCGATAAGGTGGGCTATATAGAAGGTCTTTCTTAACCACTTTGGCAACGGCCGATTATCAAAGGAGAGAATACTACATTCTACATTGGTCCCCAAATCTCTAATTATTTCTTCCAGATTTCTAATGGATTACCACCTATGTGAAAGTAATTTGTGGGCACCTTTGTTTTTCCCAAAGTGGGATGACTATACGCACTTTTAGCATTTAGCTTTGAGGGCCAAGCTCGGCACTCAAGCATCCATCTCTGTGGAGAACCTTTTTGAGAGGATGCTTGTGTCAGCTGGAGAGGTCGATTATGGCTCCCCAGTTTGCATTTGATTTGGCCCATCTTTCTACGAACTTTGTCAGCCATAATCCCCGATGCTAGCCTTGAACCTCAGATAAAGTATATACCGAACAAGAGGTCCCAGGAACTTGAGCCTCTGTGGGACGCCACTTGTAACTGGTTTGGATTTGGACATGGCACTTGCGATTCTGACCACTGTGGGTTCTATCCTCTGAGCCAGTTTAAAATCCATCTTGTGATATAAGGGATTGATATTTCTATTTAAGCTGGTAAGCTTATTTATGATGCCCGAAAGGGGTATTGTGGGTCGGTTGCTTTGCAAGGTCCAGGTAGGCTGTGTGGACGTACCTTGCCCTCTATCTATGGCTTTGGTAACTGTTTCAAAGAAATCCAACAGGGTTTAAGAGGCAAGATTCGTTCTTCACAAAGCCCGAATTGGGTAGGGTCCAGTCTGGAGGCTCCCAATGGCTTTTGTTTATACAACAGTTCCATGATAATACGCTTCCATAGCTTTTACAGACCAGACTAGTCGGAGGCTTATGGGGCATAGTTTCCGGGGTCCATTGTGGCACCACCTTTGTGGGAGTGGGACCACTGTAGCTGTCACCGCCATTCTTTGGGTACATATCTTGTAGTAAGGCTAAGTTTGAACAGTGACTTAATGTGAGGGTTCAGTTCTTCTTGGATGCTCGTAGTAAGACACAGCCTGGGACCAACCACCCAGTCCCATAAATGCTGTGTTTTTTGCTTTGGAGAGGGCAGCTTTCACCTGCTGCATCTGTGATGTCACTGTGGGAGGTTGGGCATTCAGTTGGGATAGGCATTTGCTCCTTTGGGGCCTTGCATGGAATCTGTCTGCCAGGATGTTGGCTATGTCTGTAGGTTCAGTATATTTTGTACCGTTATGCAACAATTCAGAGCATATTCAGCCTTCCCTGTTCCTGGACATGTCTGGAAGGCCTCAGGATTATCTTTAGTGTCTAGGGCAATTTTCTTTCTAAACTGGCCTTGATGATTTTATGAGGGATTGAAGTTTTTGCTAATACTGATCAGAGATGCTCTCCCTTTTGGGAGTTTGTTTTCATGTAGTAGCTCTCCTTCTGTTGTATAGCTTATTTATCGCTAGTCCACCAGACCAGTTCCTGTTTTGGAGGAGTGAGTCTTGGTTTTATTTGGGATAGCATGATCCATGCATTCTGCAGGTGCTCATAGAATGCATTTGTAAAGGATTCTCATGATTGGGCTGTATTATCCTCTGGGCCCAGGGGCTTTGAAGGGATTCCACCTCAGCCCTGAGAAGTACAAAGTTGGCTTTTTGAGTTCTTACAGTGATTTCTTGGCTGGGGTGGGGATGGGATATGGATGTCCAGGGAAATTTGTTGTTTATGGTCTGATCTTACCAATGAGGGTTTACCTCTGGTGTGAACATAGAGTCCCCATGTTGGTGATGATCAGATCCACATGTTTGTTCCCTCTTGTGGGAGTGGTGACCAGCTGTTCCATCATGCTAGAGTTTATAAATTCAAGGAACCGCTGGGCTTATAGGGTGTTTGGGCTTGAGAAGTTTTTCCAGTCAATGCTTGGGTAGTTGAAGTCACCCAATAGCATAGTGTTTAGAGAGACCTTCATATATCATGTTCCTTATGGTGGAATGCCAAGGGATTTCTGTAATAGGGAGGGTGTTCTAGCAGGCTACAAACTGAAAAGGCAGTTTTGTCCTCTCTGTTAGTTGCACATGGATGGTTTCCATGCTTTGTGCAGTGCCACTAACCTGGAGGTGTAGGTATCTTTGATGAATATAGATACTCCCTCATTTTGTGCTTCGTCCTAGTTTTGGGGCCAAACGCATGGTATGAGTTATAACCTGGTAGTGCTGGGGTGCTCCCAGGAGCCTTGAACCAGGTTTCTGA
>NW_025056116.1:0-6944 GCF_019279795.1 Protopterus annectens | reverse complement strand
CACCCTTTTTTTACCCCCTTTTTTTTTTTTTGGTACTGGGCCAAAAAAGGGGCCACGTTTTTTTTTGGGTTCCTGGGGGAAAAACCCCGGGTCCCCAAATTTTTTCCCCCCAAACCCTCCGATCTCCTTTTTTTAAGTTGTTATTTTCCCGCCCCAAAACCTGGCTTGTTCCCCTTTTTTTTTTTTTTTGGGGGGGGGGTCCCCTGCGGGCCATTGAGGGACTGGGCCACATCCTTACTGCCACACACTCATTAACCTCCATGTTTACGGGCATTGTTGGGCCTCCCCCGACACCCATACTGGGCCATTCAAAATTGCAGGGGGGGTTTTTCGGGGGGGTTCAAAAACATTATCCTCTTTCCCCTTCGCACCTTCCCTTCTTTTTGCCAAGCACACCCCCATCCACACCCCTGTGTTGGTGTTCGCCATTACTCCTGGACATCCACAGTTGCGGGCAATCATCTACCCAACATGTCAGGTCAGGACATTCACATCCTCAGTCATGGGGCCCCCCAGTTTATTTGCTTACATACAAACATGCTGTCACAGAGTACTGTCCATGCCTACATATACCACATCTACATACCTGGCAGCATTCTAGCTCACCTCATACTGCTAACAACCATACAGGTGTCGTGTGGCAGATATATCATGTAGATGTCATTGCATCATTTACATCACACATGTGCATCACATCACCTTTGCATAGTGACAGTCATGCACGGGGTATCACATGGATACTGTCCCTATACACATATCACATTGTACAGGGTTTTTACACACACATGCCCCACATGGTGCTGTGGTTGCCATATTCCACTGGGGGTGGGTAAAATCTGCAGGGCCACACATTTCTGGACTGTATGTCTTGCTGATACATTGGGTGCCCTTGTACCTGTGCCATACAAAATGCCCGGGGCAGTGTTACAATAACACATTTGTGGTGTACCTTCACAATGGACAACACATGTCAAGTATGCCATGATGTATACCGGCTCAGACAGTTTACATATGCAAATGACAGCGGGAACACATCTGTACTCACCTGCATACCAACACGGGGGTGTCATCTACTCTGCCATGGGCCATGTTCCCCGCATTACTGATGCATGTAGTACTCCTACATGGGTTTGCAGTGGGCAGGGTGAATGGAGCACTCCTGCATGTGTGCACACATGCCACATTGCTCAGCCTGGGCTTCTGTGTGACCCCAAGACTGGACAAAAATGCTGTGGGACATAGGTCCTGTGCACCCCCAAGGGACACACTGGGCACGGGTCATGTGATAGCCCCCTTGGTAGGGTGACAAAACATGGTACCACCACAGCAAGTACTTTTAGACATCAGTTGACATCCACCTCTGCTGTTCAGTGGACACTACCATGGGGGTGACACTACTGTGTACATTGCACATGTGTTTACACGGCCCTGCCGGACTCATTGTTGCACACATTGCATGCTACAGATCGTTTGGACATGGTTACTTGCTGTTCCTCCATTTGGTGCCTATTCTGCTACTACTCTGTCCCATATGGGGCCAACATATCCTGTTTATGTACATAACATAGGCCATCCTCCATCATGCATGCTATGCCTGTGATACTGTGTATGATGTCTGAACATATCCATCATGACAGCTTTACATTACACATAGACATAGTCACCCCCACTGCGGGCATACGGCGTGCATACATTCCATATGACATCGACGGTATATGCCCATACACATGTGTGCTGTGAAAATACATACATGTCCTATCCCCCGCTGTGGCACTTCATTGTTGGACATCCACTGCCAGCATCGGGGTGGTGGCATTGTTCTGTGTTTTTAAAACCCTATGGCAGCCCGGGTTATCCCCGGGTGTGTACATGATGTCCCACTGCTGTGCACCTTTTCCACAGTCGTTGGTATGCTCAGGGTTTGCACTACATAACCACCTTTCACCACTCTCTGCCCATGGACAGGTACTTTTCAAACACCGTTCACATGTGCAGATTTCATACATATTTTTAAAACCAGTACATCGTGGGTTACATACCTTTCCTGCTTGCTTCCGTATTCCCTCTGTTCTTGTTTTCCTTTGTGTTGTTCGGTATGAACATACGGTTTGAATATCCTGGGGGTCTTCCTTATATCCGTGTCACCTGCGGCATGTGGGTTCATCACGCCAATAGCTGTTCCTCGGTGTACTTATGGGTATCACCGGGGCATCTCCCCCATTAGGGTCGGGAAATAGGGGATGGTTCATTCCTCGTGGGGTTGGTTATTTGCACTACCCGTGGGGTGGTATGTATTGTTTTTGTTTGTGTGACTGGGGCTATGTGTGGTGTCAGGTACATTTCGCTGTGGTGTTAGCCGTGGATTTGTGTGTTGGGTATTATTATGTTGACATGTGGGTGTCCGTGTCCTGGGGGGTCTGTCGATGGCGTGATTCGGGTGTGTAACATAGCTTTTTTTTCCTGTAAAAACGGATGCAGGGGGTGCATTCTGCTGATAGTGTTTCCCGGGGTTTTTTGGGTATGCTGTCATTGACTGCCTGTATGTTTTGCTACTATTTTGTATCCCTTTGATATTTCGATGGGGGATAGGCGGTGTGGGTAAGGGTTGTGGGCCTTGCATTTATACAAAGGTATGCTTTTTTGTGCTCCATCCCTGCTTGGGGAGCTGGGGTTTCCTGTCTGTTGTTCTGGGAGTGTTTGTTTTTTTGATGTCGTGGTGTGGTATCGCCTGCATTTTGCTTCCTGCATGTATTCCTCCTCACATCGGTTATATATCTGCGGGCGGCCACTATCCCTTGGCATTTTGTCACGGATATTACGGGATTGTGGTCCTGTACTTGGGGGGCCTGTATGTACCGGTTGCCACCTATTGGGGGGTTTTTTCTTAACAGTCGTGGAACACACAGCGGTTTACGGATGGCCCCTCGGGCGGGTAGCACATGCTTTTGGGACATGCTGATGTGAATTTCCCTATCTTTTATTATCATATGGGCCATACACGGTCATGGTTTGTACATCGCCTTTGCATCTCATGTTGGCTATAGTCCTGTGGTACATTCTGGGACATTTCCGCTTTGCATCGTTTCGCCAGCTAGCCACTGAGGAGCTCTCAGTACTACTTTGTGGGTACTGCTGTACATCGCCTGTGGTTCCTATACTGTATGCCTACGCATGTTATTCCACTCCGCCTGTAACATGTCAACATACACATTTTACAGTGGAAACCACTTTAAACGCAGCGGAACACACGACCCCCTCACTCACATACACATACTGCGCTGGGGGGACGGTCCCCACAGTACCTCGTTGACTGATCCGCGGCTGTTACCTCCGCACTCATATCCTAGAATTTACCGCACATGTCCTGTTACTGTCCCGTGGCCTGGCGATCATCCCACAGCGGATATGCATTGAGCAGGTTGACCTTTCCAGGGGTGGCTTTCCTGCTCTGCCACCTCCGGATATCGGGTTGTCTTTCACTATGTTTACTATGTGGAGATTTCGTCTTACTTCTCTGTAACCTTGCATCCCGGGTTTCCCCTATTTACCTGTTGTACTTTATATCTGTGTATGTGTACATATATTTCTACATGTGTAATGATATCTATCTCCATATCTGTGTATGCACATATGTACATATTAGTCACTTGCGGAGTGGCAGCATCCTACGCCGTCTGCTGTAGGACCGGCGGGTTGAGGTGTTGGCGTTCCATGCTCCACTGGCTGTTGGGTGTGCAGTGTTTGGGTGCTGCCTATGTTGGAGTCACACATCGGACCGCACATACGGTACACATTACGGGCGGACATGTTTGTGTGGCGTCCATTTCACTGTGTGTGCAGGTAGGGAGGTGTCAGTCCATGGGGCCTACGTTGTCAGAGTATGTGCTATACGTTCCCTCTTTCCCAAAGGCATAGGCATATTGGCGCCTGTCTACCTACTGGGGCTGGCACAGTGTGTTCAGGGCCCTGAACGCCTGTGCCTGTGCTTGCCTTGGCAGTTGTGGCGGGCTTGGTGGCCCTCACCATTATGTCCCTGCAGCAGCTGTTTCCGCAGGATCATATTATGTAGCATCACATACTATGAATATGTGGGCACATGTGCCTGGAGAGTACTGCAAGGCTCCACCGGATGTATCCAAGCACGGAACCGTGATTTCAACATCCCAAACACACGCTCTATGATTATTCTGGTTTGTGCGTGTGCCTCATTATGGCGTTCTTGCATGTGTGTGTGGGCAATTCTGATGGGTGTCATCATCCACGGCTCCAGTGCATAGCCAGCATCCCCACAAGGTGACCTTGTGTGATGTCCCCTGGCGAATACCTGATACAGCTGTGAGGCATGCCAGATATGGAGTCGGTAGCTTCCAGGGCTGCCAGCACACACATCCATGATAATCCCCCTTCCCAAACCTGGCAATTGATGGAGGGTATCCTTGCGGTTTATGTAGCGTCTACCCTGCCCCGGTGGTGACTTGATTTCTATGTGCGTACAGTCTATCGCACCCAGTACCTCCGGGTATTGTGCCACACGGTGGAAGTGAAGCATATTGCTAGCCAACTCCTCCTGAGATCTGGGGAAGTTTATATACTCATGGGCATGTCGGAACATGGCATCCAGGAACTGGTGTAGTACCCTGGTTGCTGATGCCTGTGAGATGCCCATTATATCCCGGTTGGCCTTTGATAGGTACCTGTAGCCACTATTCCCAAGCTCACACATACCTTTGTGTCCACTGGGATGGGCTCCCCTCTGTTGTCTCTTGTTCTCAGGCGTGGCCGGCACAGCTCCACTATTTGCTGTAACGTGTCCCTGTCCACCCTGTACGGCTCTAGTATGACCAGGTCTAGGAGCCCCTGGTAGGTCACCCTTGGTCTGAACACTCTCCTTCTCCTCTGAGGCCTAGGTAGTTGTCGGCACCCTCCTCCGCAACACCGACTGTCTGTGACAGATACCTATGCATCACGGCCACGGGGGCACCCAAGATATACATATTAAAAGTTCCCGGTGTGTTTACACCTAGGTGCCATTTGGGAAATCGCTGTGTGTTGTGTGCATTCACACTTTATACTGTTGTGCTGTACACCGGTGATGTCATTGGGTGTGTCTGTGCGTATCTGGATTATCTTCCGTTTTACTTCTGCGCTGTTGCCTTTGGTGTTACATTACACTTGCCTGCATTAGCTTAGCTTTGCATCTTACCTTACTGTTTCTGCACGTTGCACCTACTATTGCCTGGAGTGCATCCTGCAGGCACATGGCATATCATGCATTTTGTCTGCCGCCACCGTAATGCTACCTCTGTACTTGGCTGTGCTATTTCGGTTCTTTGCCCTACTGTCTTTGCATTCCTATGCCTCCCCTTTCCCATTTTGTGGGAGTCTGCATGCAGAGTTGTCAGCTGCCGCCATTTGCCCTTCCTGGATTGATTGGTGTTGATTGCTCATTACGACTCCAATTACACTGCTTCCGCATTTCCTCATATTCTCCGCATTACCTTCCTGTATCCGTGGTTGTTGGGGGGCCATCACATGACTGGGTTGGGGACGTAGTCATCCTCGTGCACATGCATCTGTGCGCTATGTACTCTCAGCGCATCTATTTCCTCACACGCCCGGGCCTGCTGCTGTGATGTGCATTGTACAGCCCATGTTTGCTGGGCTCCAATGTGCTTCCTCCTACAGTGGCACACCCTCTGCTTGACATGTATTCCTTAGGCCACCCCCGGTGTATTACGCTCCCCTTTGCTCCACCTTAAAGCGGGGTTTTGCGATTCAGTATTATCTGCCTCATTTGCATGGCATTGACTCTAATACATGGTTACGGCCAACACTGCCGCCACTCCTTTGCAACCCTTGCGCTGGGGTTGAGGCTTTCCATACATACTATGGTGTGTGGTGGCTGTGAAGCTGATGTGTATTATACTGCTCTTTTAGGACATTGTCATATTATTTCATTGTTTCGCACCTTCTGTGCACATGTCCGGGGGTTCTGCTGTGGTTTCTGCGGACATACCATTTATGTCATTATTTACATTTTGTGCATGTTTTCTTTGGACATTCTCGGTGCCTTTCGCCATTGGCATATTGCACCTGTATGATACCTGACGTTGACAGCCTTCCGTTACTCCTAGGTCATGTTTGGGTAAATGTAAACCGTTTTTTTTGGTTTACATTGCCGTCTTTATGCTACGCCCCGCCACTGTGAAACGCTATTTGCCTTCATTTGCATGGTGCAACACCACACAGGGGTGTTTAGCATACCTACGCCGGGCGGCGAGGTCCGGGGCCCCCGGTAGTGCAGGGAATGGTTCATACCTGAATGCTCGTGGCCATATTTGGCGTTATAATGCTATGCGGGCGCCTGGCGCAAGGTTCATGAATCCCGGGGTTTATCTATTTAAAGGGTAATAATGAATAGTACAGCAGGTTATAATAGTGTGACCTAGGTTTCCTTTCTTTATTATTTTCTTAATTTTTATTTCTTTTTGATTTCCCTCTTTTACTGAATTCCTTAAATAAGCAATCAATTATAACATATAAGGCTTGTTTATTAAATGAAAGGGAGGATGTATATATATATATATATATATATATATATATATATATAATTGCTTTGAAATGTCTCAAGTGATTATTTTAATGTAATATTAGTTTCTTGCAAGTGTTCATAATCAGTCGATGTGTTTTTCAAACACTGTGGCTCATTTGAAGTTGTTGTGAGCTTTCTTTACTTCCAAAAATAACTACTGATTGTATTTCTCACTCAAAAGATGCTCTGTACCTTTCTTGATTGCTGAAAGGAAATTGAAGCTGGTTATGTGTTGTAGATTAGAGTCTTTTTTAATCTGGTAGCAAAGTAAGGTATGGCCTTTAACTCACTGGAAGTGCATCAGATGGAATGCGAGATGGTACAGTGAAGATGTATTATGAAGAAATAAAAA
>NW_025056115.1:0-5196 GCF_019279795.1 Protopterus annectens | reverse complement strand
CCTCCCTTTTAAAAATTTTCCCCCCTCCCTTTTAAAAATTTTCCCCCCTCTTTTGTAAATATCCTGCATGACCCTAGAGCTGTCATTGTAAATATCCTGCATGACCCTAGAGCTGTCATTGTAAATATCCTGCATGACCCAAACTGTCATTGTAAATATCCTGCATGCCCCTAGATGTCATTGTAAATATCCTGCATGACCCTAGAGCTGTCATTTTTTTGAGACCTAGATTGTCATAAATATCCTGCATGACCCTAGACTGTCATTGTAAATATCCTGCATGACCCTAGAGTGTCTTTTAAATTTTAAATGACCCAGAGCTGTCATTGAAATTTTATGACCCAGAGTGTCATTGTAAATATCCTGCATGACCCTAGAGCTGTCATTGTAAATACCCCAACCCCCTGACCCCGGGAAATTTCCCTGAACCCAACTGCTTAAAAATTTAAATACCCTCTGCAAAATTTCCCTGAACCCTAGACTGTCTTTAAATATCTTGCATGACCCTAGAGATGTCATTGTAAATATCCTGCATGACCCTAGAGCTATCAGTGTAAATATCCTGCATGACCCTCAAGCTGTCATTGTAAATATCCTGCATGACCCTCGAGCTGTCATTGTAATATCATACATGACCCTAGAGATGTCATTGTAAATATCCTGCATTACCCTCGAGCTGTCATTGTAAATATCCTGCATGACCCTGAGCTGTCATTGTAAATATCTGCCCTGACCCTCGAGCTGTCATTGTAAAAATACTGCATGACCTAGGCTGTCATTGTAAATATCCTGCATGACCTAGAGCTCATAGTAATGTTTGCATCACCCCTAGAACTGTCATTGTAAATATCCTGCATGACCCTCAGGCTGTCATTATGAAATATGCATGACCCTCCAGCTGTCATTGTAAATATCCTGCATGCACACCTAAAGCTGTCATTCTAAATATCCTGCATGACCCTAGAGCTGTCATTGTAAATATCCTGCAAGACCGTAGAGCTGTCATTGTAAATATCCTGCATGACCCTAGAGCTGTGATTGTACAAATATCCAGCATGATGCTAGAGCTGTCATAATAAAAATCCTGTATGAGTAAATATCCTGCATGACACTTGACCTGTCATTGTAAATATCCTGCATTACCCCAGAGCTGTGATTGTTAATATCCTGCATGACCCTAGAGCTGTCATTGTAAAATATCCTGCATGACCCTAGAGCTGTCATTGTAAATATCCTACATGATCCCTAGAGCTGTCATTGTAAATATATCCTGCATGACCCTAGAGCTGTCATCGTAAAATATCACTGTATGACCCTAGAGCTGTCATTGTAAAAAATCCTGCATGACCCTAGAGCTGTCATACTTAAATATACTGCATGACCCTAGAGCTGTCATACTAAATATGGCCTGCCACCTAATCCCTGTAGAGCTGTCATACTAAATACACACATATACTGCACGCACCCTAGAGTTGTCATTGTAAATATCCTGCACCCACCCTCTAGAGCTGCCATTGTACATATCCTGCACGACCCTAGAGTTGTCATTGTAAATATCCTGCATGACCCTAGGAGGCTGTCATTGTAAATATCCTGCATGTCCCTAGAGCTGCTGTCATTGTAAATATCCTGCATGACCCCTAGAGCTGTCATTGTAAATATCCTGCATGACCCTAGAGTTGTCATTGTGGCCATATCCTGCATGACCTCTAGAGCTGTCATTGTGGAATATCCTGCATGACATTGTAAATATCCTGCATGTTCCTAGAGCTGTCATTAGTAAATATCCTGCATGACCCCTAAGAGCTGTCATTGTAAATATCCTGCATGACCCTAGAGTTGTCATTGTACATATCCTGCATGACCCTAGAGCTGTCATTGTAAAATATCCTGCATGACCCTAGAGCTGCTATTATTGTAAATATCCTGCATGACCCTCCAGCTGTCATATAGAATATCCTGCATGACCCTCAAGCTGTCATTTGTAAATATCCTGCATGACCCTCGAAGGCTGTCATTGTAAAATATCATGCATGACCCTAGAGATGTCATTGTAAATATCCTGCACATTACCCCTCGAGCTGTCATTGTAAATATCCTGCATGACCCTAGAGCTGTCATTGTAAATATCCTGCCTGACCCTCGAGCTGTCATTGTAAAATATCCTGCATGACCCTAGAGCTGTCATTATGTAAATATCCTGCATGACCCTAGAGCTGTCATAGTAAATATTTTGCATCACCCTAGAGCTGTCATTGTAAATATCCTGCATGACCTCGGAAAGCTGTCATTGTAAATATCCTGCATGACCCAGGATAGCTTCATTGTAAAACATCCTGCATGACCCTAAAGCTGTCATTGTAAATATCCTGCATGACCCTAGGAGCTGTCATTGTAAATATCCTGCATGACCCTAGAGCTGTCATTGCTTAAATATCCTGCATGACCCTAGAGCTGTCATTGTAAATATCCTGCATGACCCAAGAGCTGTCATTGTAAATATCCTACATGACCCTAGAGCTGTCAATGTAAATATCCTGCATGACCCTAGAGCTGTCATTGTAAATATCCTGTATGACCCTAGAGATGTCATTGTAAATATCCTGCATGACCCTAGAGCTGCTCACAAAAATCCCAAGTAAGACCCTAGAGCAGTCATTGTAAATATCCTGCATACCTAGAGTTTGCCATACTAAATATATTGCACTCCAATTCCTAGAGTTGTCATTGTAAATATCCTGCACTTCCCAGCCAGTTATTGTACATATCCTGCACATGACCCTAGAGTTGTCATTGTAAATATCCTGCTCAACCCCAGAGCTGTCATTGTAAATAATATCCTGCATGACCCTAGAGCTGTCATTGTAAATATCCTGCATGACTCCTAGAGCGGTCATTGCAAATTTCCTGCATGACCCTAGAGTTGTCATCGCATATATCCTGCATGACCCTAGAGCTCTCATTGTAAATATCCTGCATGACCCTAGAGCTGTCATTGTAATTATCCTGCATGACCCAAGAGCTGGTCATTGCAACATCCTGCATGACCCTAGAGCTGTCATTAAATATCCTGCATGACCCTAGAGCTGTCAATAAATATCCTGCATGACCCTAGAGCTGTCATTGTACATCCTGCATGACCCTAGAGCTGTCATTATAACATCCTGCATGACCCTAGAGCTGCCATTGCAAATAACCTGCATGACCCTAGAGCTGTCATTGTAAATATCCTGCATGACCCTAGAGCTGTCATTGTATATATCCTGCATGACCCTCGAGCTGTCATTGTAAATATCCTGCATGACCCTAGGGCTGTCATTGTAAATATCCTGCATGTCCCTAGAGCTGTTTCAGCTGTAAATATCCCATGACTTCTAGAGCTGTTACCTAAATATCCGGGTTGACCCTAGAGCTGTCATTGTACATATCCTGCATGACCCTAGAGCTGTCATTGTAAATATCCTGCATGACCATAGAGTTGTCATTGTAAATATCCTGCATGACCCTAGGGCTGTCATTGTAAATATCCTGCATGTCCCTAGAGCTGTCATTGTAAATATCCTGCATGACCGTAGAGCTGTCATTGTAAATATCCAGCATGACGCTAGAGCTGTCATAATAAAAATCCGGCATGAGTAAATATCCTGCATGACACTTGACCTGTCATTGTTAATATCCTGTATGACCGTAGAGCTGTCATTGTAAATATCCTGCATGACCCTAGAGCTGTCATTGTAAATATCCTGCATGACCCTAGAGCTGTCATTGTAAATATCCTGCATGACCCTAGAGCTGTCATTGTAAATATCCTGCATGACCCTAGAGCTGTCATTGTAAATATCCTGCATGACCCTAGAGCTGTCATTGTAAATATCCTGCATGACCCTAGAGCTGTCATTGTAAATATCCTGCATGACCCTAGAGCTGTCATTGTAAATATCCTGCATGACCCTAGAGCTGTCATACTAAATATACTGCACGACCCTAGAGTTGTCATTGTAAATATCCTGCATGAACCTAGAGCTGTCATTGTAAATATCCTGCATGACCATAGAGCTGTCATACTAAATATACTGCACGACCCTAGAGTTGTCATTGTAAATATCCAGCACGACCCTAGAGTTGTCATTGTAAATATCCTGCATGACCCTAGAGCTGTCATTGTAAATATCCTGCATGACCCTAGAGCTGTCATTGTAAATATCCTGCATGACCCTAGAGCTGTCATTGTACACATCCTGCATGACCCTCGAGCTGTCATTGTAAATATCCTGCATGACCCTCGAGCTGTCATTGTAAATATCCTGCATGACCCTAGAGCTGTCATTGTAAAAATCCTGCATGAGTAAATATCTTGCATGACACTTGACCTGTCATTGTAAATATCCTGCATGACCCTAGAGCTGTCATTGTAAATATCCTGCATGACCCTAGAGCTGTCATTGTAAATATCCTGCATGACCCAAGAGCTGTCATTGTAAATCTCCTGCATGACCCAAGACGTTTCATTGTAAATATCCTGATTGACCCTAGAGCTGTCATTGTAAATATCCTGCATGACCCTAGACCTGTCATTGTAAATATCCTGCATGACCCTAGAGCTGTCATTGTAAATATCCATATGACCCTAGAGCTGTCATTGTAAATATCCTGCATGACCCTAGAGCTGTCATTGTAAATATCCTGCATGACCCTAGAGCTGTCATTGTAAATATCCTGCATGACCCTAGAGCTGTCATTGTAAATATCCTGCATGACCCTAGAGCTGTCATTGTAAATATCCTGCATGACCCTAGAGCTGTCATTGTAAATATCCTGCACGACCCTAGAGCTGTCATACTAAATATACTGCACGACCCTAGAGTTGTCATTGTAAATATCCTGCATGACCCTAGAGCTGTCATTGTAAATATCCTGCATGACCCTAGAGCTGTCATTTTAAATATCCTGCATGACCCTAGAGCTGTCATTGCAAATATCCTGCATGACCCTAGAGTTGTCATTGTAAATATCCTGCATGACCCTAGAGCTGTCATTGTAAATATCCTGCATGACCCTCGAGCTGTCACTGTAAATGTCCTGCATGACCCTAGAGCTGTCATTGTGCATATCCTGCATGACCCTAGAGCTGTCATTGTAAATATCCTGCATGACCGTAGAGCTGTCATTGTAAATATCCTGCATGCCCCTGGGGAG
>NW_025056114.1:0-6419 GCF_019279795.1 Protopterus annectens | reverse complement strand
ATTTCTATTTTATATCTATCAGTTAATACATCGTATATGTAAATAATTTTTCAAATTAATTTTTTGTATGTAATGGAGGTAATTGATTTTTAAACAGTTGATAACACAAGTTAATGAATTTCTGAATAATAGCATAATGTATTTCCTAAGTTAAGGTAACATAATTACTGTATGTATTTATTTGGTATAATATATTCTCAATTAACTTGTACAATTAATTTATTCAATTGGTATTGTTATATAGAAGAAAGTCAAAGGAGCTCATCATTCATTATTCATTCATCTAAGAAATTTGTGCATTCGGCTAAGCGGCATAATGGATTGTTAAAAGCGTTCATGTGGATGTGTATTGTGACAACTTTTTTTGCTGCTATTTTTGTATTTTGGAGCGTTGAATAAACCCCAGGACACCATCAAACTGTTCCTGTGTTTTCCATATTTGAAGTTTATTTGGACATTAAACAAAACACCCCACTTACTTGTTCTGCTATTGATTTGAAACTTGTGAATGATGCTTCTGTACAGCTGCTGTATCCTTGAAAGAAATGTAAATAAGCTGCAATTATTCTAATGACCTGGGAAGCATTTCTTGTTTTAAGCATTAAATTTAAAAGAGGCCACTTATCCAGATGCTAAAGGAACCATAAATTCTGGAGAATCCTGGGTTTTAATAGACCCCACTAAATTTAAAGTTTAACTACAATATTAAACTGTCTATTCAGTCACTACTACTTATTTGCTTTTTTTTTCAGTAATTCCTTTGTCCTGGGCAGCAGACGCAGCTGCCACTCATATCTATCTTGGGTCTTAGATGCAGGAATCATTCCTGACCCTTCCAGACCTATTTTATACATTCCTCCAGTGTCTGAGTGAGTCTGAGACATGATGGTGTATCACTTTTGCTCTGCGGACCTGCGGGATTTCAACACTTTTTGTACTGTATCCATTCTTCACCCACTTTGGTCATTGTGTGCTGCCAATACTTTAAACAGCATGCCAGAAATATCATCCCACTGCGACTGTCCTCCTATGCTTAAAGACCCTCCCACCTTGAACCAGTAACCCGCACAAAACCTTCTGTATATTCCTATCTCCTCATTTAAACCCAATTTCACAGATTGTCCTGGCTCACCAGATTTAATACCCAAGATCATTTGCAAGCAGGACTCCACCACTCTGACATTTACTTTAGGTTATGAGGCCATACAGCACACTTGTAGGAGATGACTTCCATTTATAGTATTCGCAACTGGGAGGATTTGGCTAAAACCTACACGATCATTTTTCTGTAGTACGTACCCTGCTGATGCGTGGGTCTACTAAATATACTTCTAGGTTCAGTAAACTTAATGTAGTGATGGGTGGCACAACTCCACCGCGCCAAACAGAGTAAATGTCATGGTATGCCTAATTTGCGGCGTAAGTAGCTAAATTGTATACTGAACGGAACAAACCAACATGGGGGGAGTGATTCCATGGCTCTAAAGCAACTGTAGACTCTGTGTTGAGACATTTCCTGTGTCTTAGCCGTAAACTTTTCTATAAATACGATTCCGCGGAAGGAGTCTACATAGACAGAAAGAGCAAGTAAAGTTGTTGGACTTTGTATAGGGCAGTAACATGCTTGACACTTGAGACACACAGGAACAGTTCTGTGCAGGTGAATGCAAAAAAAGGAGAGTAGCAATGGTAGCATCCTTTTCAGTGCCATGACATAAATGCCGAACATGTTAAGTTTCAATCTAGCCTTCATTCTTGCTTGATAGGTTGGAGCCCGATCCCTCATTCCAAAGTGACTCTCTGACTCCTGCTAAGCTCGAGGAGTCCCTTTTTACCAGCTCGGGCCGTATATCCCATGATGCAAAGTGGTAGAAGTACCCCAGATCCTGGATTTTGCGCCCGGCAGCAAGGGTCCTCCCTTTTTTACAGCTCCTGAAGTAAGTGATTCACTTTATTAATGCTAAAGCCCCTTTTTTTAAAAATATTTTGTAGTTAGTTATAATTTAATTATTTAGATTTCCTGACAGAAAATCCCTGTCTTTTTAACCTTTTTAGTCAAACTTTACCCATCCCATCCCTCCTGTTAGGGTGTGTGTGTTTATTTTTAGGAATACCTTTTTTGGTATTTTCTTTAATTTAAATTTTTTGACTGGTGCTGTGTGTTTTAAAAGCGCCATGTCCAAGAAGGAGAGTCTCAGTTTTAAGAAGTGCTGACTCGTGCTGTCCAGAAGATGTCTCTGACAGGTGGTCACACTCTTCTACCTATGTGCTGGGGCACTCTTTGCCTGCAGGACTCACTGTGCTGTTGTCATTCCTTCAGCCAGAGTCCTGCGGAAAAAACACTAACAAGCTGATACTTAGGAGGGCCTTCGCCGGCGGGAGGCTCTCCGGCTAAGCGTAAACTCGTCAAAATCCAGCAAAATGCCAGGCCCAGGCTTCTGTATCTAAGCCTGCGGCCTGCAGCTCGACTTCGTTCGAAGGTAAGGATGCGGCTCGGCTGGAGCGATTCTGTAACAAAGCGCTTGGCACGATGGCTATGGGTGCGAATCTGCGCCGACCGGCGATTAGCCGGCTCCAATCAGTTCAAACACACATGTAGCACAGGCATCGATTAATGCGGCTCCGACGCAGTTACTTTCAGTGGCTGTATGGGCTCGGCTGGAGCCGTATCGAAACTTTCCTATGGGCTCGAGGTGGCTCAAAACAGGATCTTTAGTATGGTTCGATGGCTCATTCCAGGAAGAGAATTCGAGGTCTCCTTCATACGGGCCCGATACTGGCTCGGCTTCACCTCTTCTTTTCGAAGACGGAGCCATGGGCCGATCTTCAAGGTCATCGACCATCCAGATCATGACCTAGAGAGTGGTCAGTAGATTGCTTAAGTCACGGGAATTGCCTGGCCCAAATATTCTGTGAGAGATCCGTCTCAACAGGCGGCTGTTGAGTCCACCCGTTACAATTCCTCCTTCAACTCTACCCCAGAGCTTTGAGTTGGTCTTCGAGGAGGCAGTTTGCCTGCCTCACGGCTGGAGGGCGGATCCCCTTCCTGTTCCTTCCAGCCTCTACTCTTATCTCCCTCTTGAGACCTTCCCTTAGAGAGGGGATTGGGGTGAGGTCAGACTTCCATGGTCTCACCTCCGGTGGGTGGCATCGGTTGCTGTCCGAGCCGGCTCTTTGCTGGAGCGCAAACGGCAGGTAAGGCTGCATTCCGACACCTCTGCCTCGGAGACTTCCGGTGGTCCCTTGGGCTCCTAGTTCTTGAGCGGGTTCTTCGAGGACACCTGGAAGGGACGATGATGAGCAGGGATCTTGCTGGCCTGGTATCAGTCAGCAGTCTGTTCCCGTGGCTCCTCCCCCTCTATAGTACCTGTTGGCATCTCTGCCACTTCTCTTGCTACAGGACAGAGATCTCCGCCTCAGGAACTTTACATTGGGAATTTCCCCTTCGAGGATTCTCCTGATGTTTGGGGAGATCCTCCTAGGAAAGAAGGACTTATCATAGAAGGAAGCATGTAGACCGAGTCTGTCACTACGGTCTGGCTTTGATGGAGTCAGAGGATCCCTAGATCCCCTCTGAGATGTCATCTGTAGCAGACATCCTAGAACTCCTGAAACAGAGGGAAACTGGCCACCAGCAATTACCTCACGATCCAGCATACCTAAATTTGGATCTCAGCCCTCCACCTCTGGGTGTCTCAAGCCTTTCATTTGCTATGCAGGTGGCTGCGCGAAAGTAGGCATCCTGACTCTGTAGAGCCGAGTCCCACAAAGGAGGCCTTCAAATTTGCTTATCACTGCTTCCCGTGTGTGACAAACTTCATACCAAGGGTGTCGCTGATGCCATAGTGATGCGGCCACAAAAGGAACTTGCACAGATCCTTCCCGTGCCCGTCCATCCTCCTAATAAGGACTCTGGACTGCATGGATGGAGGCCACGGTAAGTGGATGTTCCTCCGGCGACCTTTGCTATGGAATTTGGCTGAATTACCTATGTCACTTCACCCAGACTCCAGAGGGATATCCTTGAGGAACTGGGTGAAGTAGTTCAGGAATCCTACAGCTGGGGGCTCAAGAAAAAATTGCCGCCAGCTAAAGGGAGACCCTCGAAGATTCCATTGCAAAAACTCCCTCCCATGCGAGGCTAATATCCTTATGCTGGGATGGAGTAGTGGGAAACGCAGGTACGGGTGTGGCTCTTAGGCGTAAGCCTGGATCTTGGCTATGTGATTTTCTTGAGGATCCCTTTAAAATCGTCCTTCACAAATTCTCCCTTTGATGCGATAAAGGCTTTGTTTGGCCCTCGGGTGGAAAAACCTTGACCAGGTGCGAGCAGGGCCGGCAAGACTCTTTCTGCTGGCTGGAGTCCGTTTTTCACCCCTTCTAGACCTTATCCCAAGGGACAGAAGGTGGGAGAAGTAGTAGTTCCATCAGAATACAGGAATCACGCTTGGTTCACGCGCAGTGGTCAGTTTACCCCTAGAGGCAGAGGGGGTAACAGCAACAGGCGGCTCTAGAATGAGAGGGGTCAAAAAACCAGGGAAACAGAGAGCCTCTCTGACAAGCCCGCGCTGGCATCCCTGAGGTGTTGCGGCTGTCCCTCCTTGGAGGCAGTGGGGAAGATATCACTGTACCCAGAAGCCTGGCATTCCCTCACTCAAGACAGATGGGTACAGTCGATCATATCAAAGGGATTTACATAATTCCTTTCGAGGAAAGTCCCTTCCCCTCCAGGGCCCTTCCGGTCCTTGCCACCCGGTCTAAGCCGGAAATTGCAGAGTTAGAAGTCTCAAAACTACTGCAGAGCCATTCAGCCAGTTACATTAGACCATTCCAGAGCCGGAATCTCAAGGTTCTTTTTGGTCCCCAGATAGGGGCTAAGGAGACCAATATTGGATCTCCAGACTCAGACAAGTCATCAGGAAGACAAGATTCGAATGGTCACTCTGCTCAGTCAATTCTGCCCTTCTTTAGGAAGGACAGCTGGATGTGCTCAATAAGATCTTCAGGATCATTACTATCACATCCAAAATTCACCAGGCGCTCCAGGAGATTTCTCGCTTTAGGCTGAGGTCCAGTCATTTCCAGTTCCAGAGCCCTGCCCTTTGGTCTCACTACAGCCCCAGAGTGTTCACCAAATGCATGGCAGTGGTCCACCCGGCTCACCTGGGCGTCAAAGGATTCCAGTGTTTTCGTATCTAGAGCCCGGCTGGCTCCTGTCAGCCACCACCAGGCATCCAAGCTTATACAAGCCCAGGGGATTACACAATAAACCTTTGTTCTCATTTGGGCATCTCGATCAACTTGGAAAAGTCATCCTTATCGCCCTACCAGGCTATTAACTTCATAGGAGCAAATTTAAACACTGTCCGGATGTCAGCTACCCTTACAGATCAAAGAGTTTCAGACATTCAGAGTCATGTCAGGATCATTCTGGCCAACAAGAAAGTACAGGCCAGAATGGTTCTAAAGGTATTAGGTCTCATGGCTGCGGCCATTACTCTTCTTCCCTGGCTCGATTCTACATGCGCCTTCTTCAGTGGATGCTGTTCACACAGTGGTCATACCAGCAACTTCCAATGCGTCACCAGATTCTGGTGACACAGACATGCAAAGACATCTTGCTTGGTGGATCACATCTCCTCAGGTTCACCAAGGCAGGTCTTTGTACACCCATCCCCAGGAGCCACGGTCACCACGCATGCCACCCTGGTCGGGTGGGGGGGGCATTATCGGGGCAGGATGGTTCCTGGGCCGTGGGAAACCCGTTCAGTACCATCTGCACATAAATGTCCTGCAGATGAGAGCAGTGCTTTTAACGTTGCAAGCCCTCAACGACTTTCTTCCCCTAGGGACAATTGCAGTCCACACAGACAACATGTCTGTAGTTTGGTATATCAACAAACAGGGGGGAACCCACTCCTACCCTTGTGTCGAAGGGCCCGACTATGGCAATGGGCGATCTCCTCTCATCGGTTTCTGGTAGCAACGCATATCCCTGGGAAAACCAACATTGTAGCGGACAGATTGAGCAGAGCTATTCTCATGCCTCACGAGTGGTCTCTCAAGCAATCTATAGCGGAAGAGATTTTTCTGGAATGGGGTCCCATGTTGCGATCTTTTGCTACTCCCCAAAACAGCAAATGTCCAGACTTCTTCGCCTCTTCCCCCTATCAGGCCATCCCCAGAGACGCTCTGACCCAGGATTGGCCCCAGGGACTTTCTTATCCCCTCCCTCCCTTTCCCCTGTTCCCTCAGGTTATCCAGAAAGCTTCCGTTTTTAGAGCCAAATTGATTCCCATTGCCCCTTACTGGCCACGACAAGCTTGGTGCCCGTTCCTACATCATCACCTGTAGGTGCAGCCGTGGCAGCTGGACCCAGTGCCAGGTCTTCTGATTCACCAATCGGTCAGCTGCACCGG